>NW_017307481.1:144272-144508 GCF_000935625.1 Nanorana parkeri | reverse complement strand
GCATCTCACCCAGCTCACTGACATCACTGGTTGCCAGGTGCTGGGTGGGATGCTGTTCAGAGTGTCATAGGTTGCTAAGAGCTCCTGGGACGCTCTGGCCAGAAAGGGGGTGGGAGGCGCACCTACCGCCCCCCCCTCCCCACGTGACCCAAAGAGATGCTCCTTGAGGCAACAACCTGGGCCCTCATTATAGGAATAGTCCTGGTACATAGCTAGACATTCTCTGCACACGCCAA
>NW_017307481.1:139051-139373 GCF_000935625.1 Nanorana parkeri | reverse complement strand
GGCTTACTGATGGTGCGCATTACCTCTTTCTGCATCTCACCCAGCTCACTGACATCACTGGTTGCCAGGTGCTGGGTGGGATGCTGTTCAGAGTGTCATAGGTTGCTAAGAGCTCCTGGGACGCTCTGGCCAGAAAGGGGGTGGTAGGCGCACCTACTGCCCCCCCCTCCCCACGTGACCCAAAGAGATGCTCCTTGAGGCAACAACCTGGGCCCTCATTATAGGAATAGTCCTGGTACATAGCTAGACATTCTCTGCACACGCCAAGTACTGAAGAGTCTACAGTGCTCAACGTCAGCCTGAGAGCTGTCCCTTAGGGGTG
>NW_017307481.1:130889-138290 GCF_000935625.1 Nanorana parkeri | reverse complement strand
GGGGGGTTTGGTGGTGGTGTTGGGCGAGATGCTGTGGCCAGAGAATCACAGGTTGCTTAGTGCTCCTGGGATGCTCTGGTAGGAAAGGGGGCGGGCAGGAACCACACCTAACCAAAAGAGATGCCGCCTGGCGCAACTGCCTCATTAAAAGGACAGCCCTGGTCCTAATGCTGGACAATCTCTGCACCCGCCGGGTCCTTAAGAGTCTACAGTACTCAACGTCAGCCTGAGAGCTGTCCCTCGGGGGCGGGGTGCATAACTCTGAGCGAGAGGCAACCCAAATGTTACGCAGCATTTTTTGGGGGAACTCAGATAAAGATGCAAAGCGGGTCAACTTAAAGGTTCTCATGCCATCACTCTCCGTAATCGCGACACCCTTCGATTCTCTACATTTTTCCTTCCATGACGATTGGCGGGCAGTTCGGGTATAACGGAATCCCTCCACCCCTTATTTCCTGCGAGTTTAGCAACTGGAACAGCTCCGTAATCACGATTTCGCCTTTCACGAGCCGGCAATAACTTGGAACTGCTGGTCTGCGAGGTGTTTTTATAGGTCTAGAACTCATTACGCTGATAAAATGAGGCCAAGGTCTCAAGGCTACTGCTAACAACAACAAGTCCCTGCTGCGTAATTCAGCTCCTCGCGGTTTGATTGCACAGCGTTCACATCGGAAGGAAATACGAATCTGTTCAGAAATAAAATGATATGAGCGGTAATTCCCTCCAATGCTCCCTATGGGCTGGGTAATCCATGTCGCACCCCCGAGGCACTTGCAGCATTACCTTTTGAAACACCGTTAAAGTGGGCATGCAAATGGATTCCTGCTCCCCGGGGGGGGGGGGGAAGAGGATTGTGGGTAGCAGGAAGTGCTAGGTATTTCTAGACACAGCTTGGGGGGGAAAAAAAACAACTGTCAAGAGGCTGAACTTTGATTTGCTAGGAAAATGCTCCCTCCTGACTGCAGCAGACTGATCAGTGGGGGGAGGGGAGGCTGAGGAAATGCTTCCTCCTGACTGCAGCAGACCGATCACTGGGGGAGGGGAGGCTGAGGAAATGCTTTCTCCTGCTGGCAGCAGAATGATGACATCATCTCAGCCCAGGCAGAGTCACTAAATGTTCTTTAATGATAAAAGTTGTTCCTTGGTAACATGTCAGCTTATTTTTCCATCAGACTAGTGAGGGCCGTAGCAAAGCTGAACTCCATCCTTCTCTTCAGTCTTTAAAAGGAGAACTATGGGGTTATGGCTTTTCCCCATAGTTCTCCTTAGGGTAACGGGAGGACACAAACTAGCGTCCTCCCGTCACCCTAGGCTCAGTATACCGCGAGCTGAGACTGAGACGCCGCAGCTGAAGCGGATCCCGACAATTGTGCCGGGATCCGCCCAGCTGCGTGAGTGACAGCTGGCTCCGCCTATCTAGAGGCAGAGCCAGCTGTACCCGCCCCCTCCCCCTTCCGTTCCGCCAGTCAGCGCTGGCAGATCGGAGCGGGGAGAGGGGAATCCAGCCCCTCCCCTGTCACGGCAGAGAGACGTGACAGGATAGAGAGGTGAGCGAACGCCGGTATGTGTTCTCTCACCTCCCGATCTACTGAGCCGACCTGCGACAGTCTCATTGTCACAGGTCGGCTAGAACTATGAGGTGAGTGAAAAGCCCCTCCCCCCCCTCATAGTTCTCCTTTAAAGTCTAAACATCCAAAAAAACATACAAACATTTGACTGATACAGAGTTATAATTTCCCCGTATAAAACCCCGAGAACTTATCACTGGCGTTACTGCGCGGCGGTGAAAATGATGAGAACATTACCTGAATGTTGGTGAGAAGAGTTTCTACAGACGACAACCCGTCGGCAAAGAGGAACGGAGCCGGGAAGCCGGGTGGTAAAGTCTGTCCCATGAGCTGAACTTTATCCAAGGTCGGCTTCATAATTGGAATGGCGATCTGAATGTCATCTGCGCAAACACACAAGATAAAAAAAAAAGAAGAGGGAAAATCGTTAAGAAATGCAGCACAATATATAACGAGAGGGTAATAAACACATCGGATTCAATTAATGGCCATAAAAAAATAGACAGAAATAGCGGAGGATGGAAAATCAGAGGTCTCCCCTCCATTTCGGAGACAGTTTATCATCTGCGGGTGACTTGCAGCTTATCGTCAAGAAATTTGCAAAGCTTAAAGTGAAACTCCATTTATATTGGTTAAAAAAATTCCCCTCCAGGCCACCTATACATGTGGGCCTCTGCCCCTCCTGCAATGGTGAGATTTCCTCCCAGTAGTTTGTGTCTCTGCCCCTCCCACAATGGTGAGATTTCCCCCAGTAGTTTGTGTCTCTGCCCCTCCTGCAATGGTGAGATTTCCCCCAGTAGTTTGTGTCTCTGCCCCTCCCACAATGGTGAGATTTCCTCCAGTAGTTTGTGTCTCTGCCCCTCCCACAATGGTGAGATTTTCTCCAGTTGTTTGGGTCTTTGCCCCTCCCACAATGGTAAGATCCCCCCAGTAGTCTCTGTCTCTGCCCCTCCCATGGACACTGATCACGATTGTAAAACAATATAAACTGTAGAATTACTTTGTAACATTCCTGCGGCTCCGACAAGCTTCGCGCATACAAGTTACTTTATTCAAGCTGCTGCATGTCACGGTGTTATTTTATTGGGCGGATTGCCTTTTCGGGTCACACGAACATTAACAAATTGAGTTCTGATGTAGAAAATTTAGTGATGACAAATAAAAAAAAAAAAAAAAAATCTAATCTGAAAACTGTCCAATTTGCCATCACAATTCATCGCGTCCCATAAACAACGGCGGAAATAACGTCTCCAATATTCTTCTAAACGCCTCGTTTTTCTGAGATAGGCGTAAAAAGACGACGCAGCGACGCAGCCGGCCCATAAAAACATCTGCCAGAGGAAATTTGCGCCGCGTCTCGCCTCTTCCTAATCCCCCTTTCCAAATATATTGACTTCACGCACTTGATACATTTGCTTTGTAGAAGGCAATCGCGCCGGCGCTCCATTCGCCGCCGTTCCTCATGCGCCCCCTTGTCATATTAATTCCCAGATTTACAATTAGGGAACAATTACATTTTTTTCTTCCGTCTTTATAATTCCCGCGGGGGGGAGCCACAAATCCGCTCTGAACGCGGCCCCCGGGATGATTAAAAGGGACGGCCACTTTCAATGCCGCCGCCGTCAGCGGCGGGCGCAGACAAATTCCTCGGGCCGCTCGCGAGACGGCCGACGTCTCCATTACGTTTGCAGAAAGCCATTTGCTGACAGCGAACACGACTCTACATCGCCGCGGATTGAACTCACTCGTAGTTATTTCAGATCCGTAGACGCGGGCGGCATTTGTCAGCGGCGGCGTGCGCGTGCATTAAATGGGCGCTCTTCGAAAATTATCTCCCAAGATTAAAAAGGAAGGGAAAAGCGGATGGGATGCCATGAAATGCGGCCTCTCTCTCTCTCTCCGCCGGGTGGCTAATGTATCGCGGACGATCTTAAAATGTTCGGCGCCGCATGCATTCTCTTCCGACTGTGGCTCTCAATACTGCGAGCGGTGGCGGGGGAATCCGCGCGTTCACTTATTTACACCTCCCTGACCTCTAACCTACCACGCCCTCAAAAGGGCGACTCCGCTTTTGTTGATACATTTGTTACATATGTAACCACTTTGCAAAATTTACAATAATATCCCCACACAGCTCCCTCCTCATGTATCACTGGCCCCTCCCCTTTTAGATTGTAAGCCCTCAGGGGCGGGGCCCTCCTTACCATCTTGTCTTGAATTGTATTGTATTGTAATGCCTTCCTTATATTGTACAGCGCTGCGCACACTGTTGGTGTCATATAAATCCTGTATAATAATGTAAAGTGTATTCAAATCCCAAAAATGTTTTTGGCCAATAGAGATGGGTAACGCCCATATTAAAGGGCACTGCACATGGACAATTGGAAAGGCCCCTTGGGCGGATCCCGTCATCTATGTCGGGATCCGCTTCAGCTGCAGCGTCTCAGTATACCGCGAGCTGTAGCTCCCTATATACTGAGCCTAGGGTGACGGGAGGACGCTAGTTTGTGTCCTCCCGTTACCCTAAGGAGAACTATGGGGAAAAGCCCTGACCTCATAGTTCTCCTTTAATGTATAAATTCTAGTCAAAACATTTTCCTTCTGGTTATTGGTGGAGCGCGGAAGGATTGGGACCGCCCCCAGGTTTTGATTGCCGTTTTATTTTCCCTGGTGACCAGGGCCGTCTCTATAATGAGGCAGCCTGAGCTGTTGCCTCAGGCGGCATCTCTTTAGGTCACATGGGGGGGGTGGGGGTGGCAGTGTTTGCAGTGTTCCTGCTGCCCTCTTTCTGGCCAGAGCATCCCAGGTTGCTAAGAGCCAAGCGGGGAGAGAAGGGCCACATACATCTCCCTGCCAGGCTCTTGGCAACCTGGCTCGCTCTGGCTGGCGTCCTGCCCAGCTCCTGGCATCCGATGATGTCACCGGTTGCCAGGAGCTGAGTGAGACGATCTGGCTGGCATCCCGCCCGGCTCCTGGCAAGCATAGGGATGTCAGAGGTGGCCAAAGCAGACCCCCTGGTTAAAGTGCACCACCAGCACCCTCCTACGCCCTTGTCGGTGGCGAAAAGGCTAGGGACATCCCTGATGGTGGACTACTGCCACCGAAACAGAGTGATGAGAAATCCTAAATTGTACCGTTGCCACCAGAACAGGATGTGAGGGGACATCTTACATCTTCCAATAGACACACCTGTTCTGGTTACAGCTGTTCAAAGGATTTCTTCTTCGGAGAGATTTCCTCTCACTTCCTATCCTGTCTTCAAAACAGGAAGTCCAGGAAAAATTTTACCAGTTTAGATGGCCAAAAAAAAATGGTTTTGACCATTTCCTACTGTAGCCAAAGAAAAATGATATATTTATGGGTTTGGCTT
The DNA here is from genome assembly GCF_000935625.1 of Nanorana parkeri. Classification (NCBI taxonomy): domain Eukaryota; kingdom Metazoa; phylum Chordata; class Amphibia; order Anura; family Dicroglossidae; genus Nanorana; species Nanorana parkeri. Next base: position 133,352 of record NW_017307481.1, on the reverse strand, counting down.
TACAGATATTTTAAGTTTTGTTTTTTTTTAGGAATTGATTTTGAGGTGAAATTTTTGCAACTCATTGAAATCATCATCTTTATGCCAGATTCACTCCTACGTGCGCACATGCGCATCCAAATGCCCTCAATATGTGTGATGTCATTGATGTGGTTGCCCATGTATCAATATCAAGCATTGTGAGCACAACCAACAGTTGATGAGCGAAGCTGAGAGTTTCCATTTACCAAAAAAAAAATATTCTGTAAAAATTGGGAGATTTTGCCAAAATTTCACCATTTTGGGGAAATAGATCGGGCATCGACTGGGGAAAAGGCGTCCGCCACCACCTGGCCACTCCCCAATGAGATGACACCTAGGCCAACTGCCTCTGGCACTGGTGCTTGCGGTGCACAACTGAGCGCGCTCCCAGCACAAAACAGGAATGAACACATGTGGCAGCACAGAATACGGCCCAACGGATATTTTTCACAGCCGGCTGGAAGGGGTTAAGCACTTTTTCACCCGAGTCCACTCAACGAACAACATTGTTATCACATTTCGGCAACAGCAACATTTTGCAAAATCAATTTCGGTTCAAAAGAGGAGCCACTTAAAGCCTGATGCACCTTTTAAAAACCACAAAAAAAAAAAACCACCTGGATTTCACTTTTCCAGTCAACTCCAATGAACTTTGCCAAGATGGCAAAATTTTACCCAAATTTTTATACTTTATATTATTGGTGGAGACCTCTGTCCCTCATAGCACGCAGATGCCATGGATTAAGGTCCGCCTTGGTGTGGAAGCGGCGGCTCCTATAGTCAATTGCAATCCCGACAATGGCTGTTGATGGCGGCGCGCGGGTGGGGGCCGAGCATGTCACCGCGGCCAACTTGCAATGTTTCCATACACTAAATTGAAGTTTCAAAATAATATCACTCTCGGTTACAAAGAGACACCCAAAGAAATTAGGTGCTGGCGGCTGCAGCCCAAAATCAAATGCAAAAAAAGAATCATATTTCACCGGGGCTCCGCCGGCAGCGGGAAAATAAATAGAGATATAAGAGGCGAGCGGGCGATGATTCATTCTGATAATCTGGCCCGAGAGAGAGGAGCCGAGACGGCGCGCGGATCGGAGCATCCAGGCGAAAGACAAATAGGACGCGGAGGGTGGGAATTGGGATGACAGCGCAGGAGAGGTCTTGATTATGTTTGTGTGCTAAGCAAACATGTTTTGCAGAGCAAGGTCACGGCGCGCGTTAAGGTCCTTTTAAGAGCGAGCGGCGGCTTGGAATATCTTTTTCGCGTACGCGGGGAGAGACCGGCGAGCTAATTCATCACCTTTTTTTTTAATGTTTTCTGACCGAGGGGGCGCGTGCTCGCGCGGACGAGTGATAAACCGCTTGCCAATCTATTCCAATCTTGTAATGGCTCTTTTACATCTGCGCGGTGGCTACGCGTCCCCCCACCCCCCCTCTTCCCTCGGATAAGTGCGCTTTTAGCGAGCCATTCATCAGCCGAGCGTGAAAACTCCTAATTGGGGAAGCAATTAAAAGCGGCGCAAGTGGTGCAAGTTGACGGTACGGGGGAGGACGCCGGGTTGGGGCCGGACTGCTGGAGGGGCAGCGACTATAAATAGTCAATGAGAGTTCTTAAAGGGTTAGTCCGCCCAAAACCCAACAAAGAAACCAACCGCCGGCCGGTTATGTGCCAAGGGATCAGAGTTTGCGGAATTCATATTTCAGTAGAGCGTTGTTGACTCCGCCAAGTGGCCACAAAGTCCCCCCCAAGTTTCCGGTTGGGTGGGGTGAAGTGATTTTGCCCAAAATTTGTTGAAATTGACGGAAATTTCAGAAATTTTGCAAAATTTGCTCAATTAATATGACTTGTTTGCCAATGAAGTCATGTGATCACGAGGCGTTCTTGATAATTAGGTTAGGTTTAGGGTTCCCAGCCAATGAAGAGCCATATTCTGGGACAAGAGCAGGTCCAGGGCAGTTGAAAGGAACTTCTCTGCTCATCACACGGCGCCCCGCTTCCTGATTGGCCGGCTTCCCGACCAATCACAAGTGACGAGGGAGCATGGAGTCAGTCAGGAAGCCGGGCAGTGTGTAATGACTCGCTGCCTGGCTTCCAATACCAGAAGTATCGGGCTAGGCATCGGAGCATTTGGGTGAGTACGAGTACTCGCCCAAATACTTGCCATCAATACCGATACTAGTATCGGTATCAGCGCATCCCTATCAGAGACTGCAAACATTGGACAAGAGATGGTCAGAGACTGCAGAGATGCTATAGGAGATGGTCAGAGACTGCAGATATTGTACAGGAGATGGTCAGAGACTGCAGACATTGGACAAGAGATGGTCAGAGACTGCAGACATTGGACAAGAGATGGTCAGAGACTGCAGACATTGTACAGGAGATGGTCAGAGACTGCAGATATTGTACAGGAGATGGTCAGAGACTGCAGACATTGGACA
>NW_017307481.1:128476-130106 GCF_000935625.1 Nanorana parkeri | reverse complement strand
TGATTATGTTTGTGTGCTAAGCAAACATGTTTTGCAGAGCAAGGTCACGGCGCGCGTTAAGGTCCTTTTAAGAGCGAGCGGCGGCTTGGAATATCTTTTTCGCGTACGCGGGGAGAGACCGGCGAGCTAATTCATCACCTTTTTTTTTAATGTTTTCTGACCGAGGGGGCGCGTGCTCGCGCGGACGAGTGATAAACCGCTTGCCAATCTATTCCAATCTTGTAATGGCTCTTTTACATCTGCGCGGTGGCTACGCGTCCCCCCACCCCCCCTCTTCCCTCGGATAAGTGCGCTTTTAGCGAGCCATTCATCAGCCGAGCGTGAAAACTCCTAATTGGGGAAGCAATTAAAAGCGGCGCAAGTGGTGCAAGTTGACGGTACGGGGGAGGACGCCGGGTTGGGGCCGGACTGCTGGAGGGGCAGCGACTATAAATAGTCAATGAGAGTTCTTAAAGGGTTAGTCCGCCCAAAACCCAACAAAGAAACCAACCGCCGGCCGGTTATGTGCCAAGGGATCAGAGTTTGCGGAATTCATATTTCAGTAGAGCGTTGTTGACTCCGCCAAGTGGCCACAAAGTCCCCCCCAAGTTTCCGGTTGGGTGGGGTGAAGTGATTTTGCCCAAAATTTGTTGAAATTGACGGAAATTTCAGAAATTTTGCAAAATTTGCTCAATTAATATGACTTGTTTGCCAATGAAGTCATGTGATCACGAGGCGTTCTTGATAATTAGGTTAGGTTTAGGGTTCCCAGCCAATGAAGAGCCATATTCTGGGACAAGAGCAGGTCCAGGGCAGTTGAAAGGAACTTCTCTGCTCATCACACGGCGCCCCGCTTCCTGATTGGCCGGCTTCCCGACCAATCACAAGTGACGAGGGAGCATGGAGTCAGTCAGGAAGCCGGGCAGTGTGTAATGACTCGCTGCCTGGCTTCCAATACCAGAAGTATCGGGCTAGGCATCGGAGCATTTGGGTGAGTACGAGTACTCGCCCAAATACTTGCCATCAATACCGATACTAGTATCGGTATCAGCGCATCCCTATCAGAGACTGCAAACATTGGACAAGAGATGGTCAGAGACTGCAGAGATGCTATAGGAGATGGTCAGAGACTGCAGATATTGTACAGGAGATGGTCAGAGACTGCAGACATTGGACAAGAGATGGTCAGAGACTGCAGACATTGGACAAGAGATGGTCAGAGACTGCAGACATTGTACAGGAGATGGTCAGAGACTGCAGAGATGCTATAGGAGATGTTCAGAGACTGCAGACATTGTACAGGAGATGGTCAGAGACTGCAGACATTGTACAGGAGATGGTCAGAGACTGCAGACATTGTACAGGAGATGGTCAGAGACTGCAGACATTGTACAGGAGATGGTCAGATACTGCAGACATGCTATAGGAGATGGTCAGAGACTGCAGAGATGCTATAAGAGATGGTCAGAGACTGCAGAGATGCTATAGGAGATGGTCAGAGACTGCAGACATGCTATAGGAGATGGTCAGAGACTGCAGACATGCTATAGGAGATGGACAGAGACTGCAGACATTGTACAGGAGATGGTCAGAGACTGCAGACATGCTATAGGAGATGGTCAGAGACTGCAGACATGCTATAGGAGATGGT
>NW_017307481.1:119182-128460 GCF_000935625.1 Nanorana parkeri | reverse complement strand
CTAGCGGCAGTGCTTGTGTAGATGGTCAGAGACTGCAGAGATGCTAGAGGAGATGCTCAGAGACTGCAGAGATGCTATAGGAGATGGTCAGAGACTGCAGACATGCTATAGGAGATGGTCAGAGACTGCAGACATGCTATAGGAGATGGACAGAGACTGCAGACATTGTACAGGAGATGGTCAGAGACTGCAGACATGCTATAGGAGATGGTCAGAGACTGCAGACATGCTATAGGAGATGGTCAGAGACTCCAGAGATGCTATAGCAGATTGTCAGAGACTGCAGAGATGCTATAGGAGATGGTCAGAGACTGCAGAGATGCTATAGATGGTCAGAGACTGCAGAGATGCTATAGGAGATGCTCAGAGACTGCAGAGATGCTATAGGAGATGGTCAGAGACTGCAGACATGCTATAGGAGATGGTCAGAGACTGCAGACATGCTATAGGAGATGGACAGAGACTGCAGACATTGTACAGGAGATGGTCAGAGACTGCAGACATGCTATAGGAGATGGTCAGAGACTGCAGACATGCTATAGGAGATGGTTAGGTTTCGTGGGGTAAAGGTTGGTTTACAGGTGGTCCTTGTATAGGATTTGGTATACGGATAGGTTAAGATTTAGGTAGCAGGTTTCCCCAATTCTGTCTCCGAGCCCAGCTCTTGCCGTCGCCGGCTCCATGGCGGTCTGACTTTCTCGCCTTGTGTCATTGGGAGATTATGTTGTGCCCTAAATCCTGGAAACCCATTAGCGGTGAGTGATGGCTCCTCTGTGCAGATGGCGGGCTGGCCGTCCTACCAGCGCTCCGTTTTATGACTAAGTCAATAGACTTTGCCGAGTAGAGACGGAACGCCAAATCCCCATCAATAACTTTATTCCTTCCACTCTCCGCCGACGAGCCGCGCGGTATCACTTCCTGCCGCTCTGCTTCATCCCGGACATTCTGGAATCACTCTCTGCTACACCGGGGGACTCATTCTGTCCCCATCACTAAAGCCGTCCAAAACTTTCCAGTCTCTGGCGGACGCCGGGGGATGAAGCCGTCTAAGAGACTCTCATTGGGTGAGGAAGGGTTAGAACCTCCGTCAGGACTTCATTGCTTCAATCAAAAAGACCGGCCGCGTGCCAAAGACATCAGTATAGATCAAGCTTTATTGTTCCAGGCGATGGACACAGAAGGTCCACCTAGACTCTTCCTCATTGATAGGTGTAGAGCAGGTGTAGCCAAACTATGGCCCTCCAGCTGCGGCGAAACTACACATCCCATGATGCATCTCTCTCCGGGAGTCGTGGCTGTGAGAATCTTGCAATGCCTCATGGGATTTGTAGTTCCACCACAGCTGGAGGGCCTGGAGTTTGGCTACCCCTGGTGTAGACTAAGCCCTCTATGGGTGAAATGCGTCAGTGTAAGGATGTTCTGAGTCACGGGTAGGCAAACTCTGGCCCACCATCTGTGCAGGAACTACAAATCCTACCATGCATCTGCCTCTAGAAGTCATGCCTGTGGCCGTCAGTCTTGCAATGCCTCGAGGGACCTATAGTTGCACCACAGCTAGAGGGCCAGAGTTTGCCCGCCCCTGATCTGGACCATCCTCAGTGATAGATGCCCTCTATGTGTGAAATGCGTGAAGTTGGTCCAGGTCATGGGTAGGCAAGGGTCCAGAACCTGATCACATGACTCGCAAATTGGTCACATGGTCTCCAGTAACGGTTTAGCCAATCAGTGGGTTTCGCTTTACAGTCTCCAGACTTTAGAGAGACCTCTTCTTCAATGAGACCACATGAGAAGCGCCCCGGCACTGGTCACATGACAGAGCAGCGGAGACGGACACGTGAAGTTTTTTTAAGCCCTCAGCTTCACATTTCCCTTCATCATGGAGACGAATTTCTCCCATCACTCGGGGGCCCGTTCACAATTCTGCATTACATGCGTCGCATTTTTTTTGAATGGCGCCCTAACGCGCTAAGGCAATGTTCCCGCATCGCAGCGCGCCGTGGCGGTCGGTAGGGGTAACGCCCGTCTTCCGGCATGTCGGAGTGCACTGGCAGCGCATTCATTTCAATGGGACGTCTTAAGAAATGCAACGCTTCTTAACACATGAGCAACGACTCACCCCCCCTCCCCTCCCCAGTCCCCTGACGTGTGAACGGTCCCCGGAAATGCACAGACGGATCCTGCCCCTAACGGTCCCCTGCCCTCTATGGGTGAAATGCGTCAGTGTAAGGATGTTCTGAGTCACGGGTAGGCAAACTCTGGCCCACCATCTGTGCAGGAACTACAAATCCTACCATGCATCTGCCTCTAGAAGTCATGCCTGTGGCCGTCAGTCTTGCAATGCCTCGAGGGACCTATAGTTGCACCACAGCTAGAGGGCCAGAGTTTGCCCGCCCCTGATCTGGACCATCCTCAGTGATAGATGCCCTCTATGTGTGAAATGCGTGAAGTTGGTCCAGGTCATGGGTAGGCAAGGGTCCAGAACCTGATCACATGACTCGCAAATTGGTCACATGGTCTCCAGTAACGGTTTAGCCAATCAGTGGGTTTCGCTTTACAGTCTCCAGACTTTAGAGAGACCTCTTCTTCAATGAGACCACATGAGAAGCGCCCCGGCACTGGTCACATGACAGAGCAGCGGAGACGGACACGTGAAGTTTTTTTAAGCCCTCAGCTTCACATTTCCCTTCATCATGGAGACGAATTTCTCCCATCACTCGGGGGCCCGTTCACAATTCTGCATTACATGCGTCGCATTTTTTTTGAATGGCGCCCTAACGCGCTAAGGCAATGTTCCCGCATCGCAGCGCGCCGTGGCGGTCGGTAGGGGTAACGCCCGTCTTCCGGCATGTCGGAGTGCACTGGCAGCGCATTCATTTCAATGGGACGTCTTAAGAAATGCAACGCTTCTTAACACATGAGCAACGACTCACCCCCCCTCCCCTCCCCAGTCCCCTGACGTGTGAACGGTCCCCGGAAATGCACAGACGGATCCTGCCCCTAACGGTCCCCTGACATGTGAACGGGCCCCGGAAATGCACAGACGGATCCTGCCCCTAACGGTCCCCTGACGTGTGAACGGGCCCCGGAAATGCACAGACGGATCCCGCCCCTAGCGGTCCCCTGGCGTGTGAACGGTCCCCAGAAATGCACAGAAGGATCCCGCCCCTAGCGGTCCTCTGGCGTGTGAACGGGCCCCGGAAATGCACAGACGGATCCCGCCCCTAGCGGTCCCCTGGCGTGTGAACGGGCCCCGGAAATGCACAGACGGATCCCGCCCGCAACAAAGGAGGAAAAAAAAACAACAACTCCAGAACAAACCGGTCTTTACGATTCCCGAGCGCACGCCGCAGTCAATGGCTCTTTCTTAATTAATCTCTGAGGACGCAGGTCAGCGCGGGCGATGGAGGAGTGGCTGATTAATGCGTCTTGCGGGCTCTAAATCACCGACGTATTTACTTCCAAAATAAATTACAAAATTACTTAAGAGTAAAACCCTCGTTTTTCATCGGCGGCGTTTGTCATAAAACGCGCGTCTAATAAAAGCCGGAGATTGGGGCCGATTGGGTGACTGGTGGACGGGAGACCGTAAAACCGCGTCACCCCCTCCCCCACCCAATGTCCTTATCTGGGCTGCGAATGGGATTGATTAAAGGGGTGAAAGCTGCCACTGAAGAATTGAACATGGTGAATAGAAGGGGGCGGTCCATAGGATGATGGGGGTCTTATAATGAGGTCCAAACATGGCTCCCCGTTAGGGTCTAAACCAAAACGCCGGATACGCATTTCCTCAACGTCCTTTAAAGTGGACCTGTCATCAGGTATATTGCTCCACGGTGAATGCGTGCTGAGTAATGCGTCAGTGTAACAGTCCCGGTATTTATTACCTCTCTCAGAGATCACATGACTTCCCCTGACAATGCCTTCATCTGCTTCTCCTTTCAGAAGGACGGCGCCATCTTTGTGCAGCCATCATCCCGGGTCACCATCTACTTCCTGGACTGAGATGGCGGCTCAGAGATGACACAATCATATAGATCCTATAATAAAACGCTTCCTCCTGCCTGTAGCAGACTGATCACTGGGGGAGACTGAGGAAATGCTTCCTCCTTCCTGCAGCAGACTATCACCGGAGATGGGGAGGTTGAGGAAATGCTTCCTCCTGCCTGCAGCAGTCTGATCCCTGGGGGAGGGGAGACCGAGGAAATGCTTCCTCCTGCCTGCTAGTATTATTTCTGTGTTGCAATACTCCTCCTCCCCCCATGGGCTGCCAATGCACCACAATGGATACATTTGCATACCCCCTTTAACACCACAGCGGATATAACGTGCATTGGGGTGCAGTGCATCGGGGTGCAGTGCATCGGGGTGCAGTGCATCGGGGTGCAGTGCACTGGGGTGCAGGGCATTGGGGTGCAGGGCATCGGGGCACAGGGCATTGGGGCGCAGGGCATTGGGGTGCCATGCACAATTGAAGGACGCACTTTGCTACAATGTACGTGTAAGTGTGATTGGGCCCTCAAAGTTTCCAAACTAAAGAACAACAAAGTAACACATTCTTCGTCTTTTATATCTTCCCAGGCGGACGGGTTTGGTTGTTCCTGCGCTGAGTTGCGCTTTATTCTGATGACACAGAGCGGCACCTTAACATTCCAGACATGTGCTGAAGAATCATACGTGTAGATTTAGTTACATTCTAACCAGAAAGGGTGAAACCTTCTACAAAAGCCTGACATGGGATCCCGGGGAGGAATGGGGGAGGGGGGGGGACAATGGAAAGGACTCTCCTATAACAGGTGATTGTGGGAAGGAGGCGATCGGCGGTGCCGGGGTGCCGGATACCAATATTTATGAAGCCATATGGAGGAGCAGATGTCTCCGCACACACAATGGAGGAAACATTTCATTCCCTCCATAATCCTGTTGCTGCGTCAGCAGCTTTTCCTTCTCTCTCTCCCTCCAACTTCCAGCCGGTGAAGCCGGCAAAGCAACATTAACGCTTCATTAATATTTATACAAACATCGCCCATTAAAGGGGGAAAATCACCGGAGCCGAGCGAGCGCCATTGTTAGATCCGTCTGAGATCACACGGCATTTCAAAGGAGCCAAAACACGTCTCACTATTGTGCAGGCGCCGAATTTAAATATGCAGATGGAGGATTCTGATAACCAGAGACTCTCCTACCCCATATATCCCTCCCTTCCAACCGGATAGAGTGTAAGCTTTTCCACCTTCTGTATCTTCCCTTATACCCCAATAGATTGTAAGCTCTTCTACCTTCTGTATCCTCCCATATATCCTAATAGAGTGTAAGCTCTTCTACCTCCTGTATCCTCCCTTATACCCTAATAGATTGTAAGCTCTTCCACCTTCTGTATCCTCCCTTATATCCTAATAGAGTGTAAGCTCTTCTACCTTCTGTATCCTCCCTTATACCCTAATAGATTGTAAGCTCTTCTACCTTCTGTATCCTCCCTTATATCCTAATAGAGTGTAAGCTCTTCTACCTTCTGTATCCTCCCTTATACCCCAATAGATTGTAAGCTCTTCTACCTTCTGTATCCTCCCTTATACCCTAATAGATTGTAAGCTCTTCTACCTTCTGTATCCTCCCTTATATCCTAATAGATTGTAAGCTCTTCTACCTTCTGTATCCTCCCTTGTACCCTAATAGAGTGTAAGCTCTTCTACCTTCTGTATCCTCCCATATATCCTAATAGATTGTAAGCTCTTCTACCTTCTGTATCCTCCCATATATCCTAATAGATTGTAAGCTCTTCTACCTTCTGTATCTTCCCTTCCAACCTAATAGATTTTAAGCTCTTCCCCCTTCTGTATCCTCCCTTATATCCTAATAGAGTGTAAGCTCTTCTACCTTCTGTATCCTCCCTTATACCCCAATAGATTGTAAGCTCTTCTACCTTCTGTATCCTCCCTTATACCCTAATAGATTGTAAGCTCTTCTACCTTCTGTATCCTCCCTTGTACCCTAATAGAGTGTAAGCTCTTCTACCTTCTGTATCCTCCCTTATATCCTAATAGAGTGTAAGCTCTTCTACCTTCTGTATCCTCCCATATATCCTAAAAGATTGTAAGCTCTGCTACCTTCTGAATCCTCCCTTATATCCTAATAGAGTGTAAGCTCTTCTACCTTTTGTATCCTCCCTTATACCCTCATAAATTGTAAGCTCTTCTACCTTCTGTATCCTCCCTTATACCCTAATAGAGTGTAAGCTCTTCTACCTTCTGTATCCTCCCTTATATCCTAATAGATTGTAAGCTCTTCTACCTTCTGTATCCTCCCTTCCAACCGGATAGAGTGTAAGCTCTTCTACCTCCTGTATCCTCCCTTATAACCTAATAGATTGTAAGCTCTTCTACCTCCTGTATCCTCCCTTATATCCTAATAGATTGTAAGCTCTTCTACCTTCTGTATCCTCCCTTATATCCTAATAGATTGTAAGCTCTTCTACCTTCTGTATCTTCCCTTCCAACCGGATAGAGTGTAAGCTCTTCTACCTTCTGTATCCTCCCTTGTACCCTAATAGACTGTAAGCTCTTCCACCTTCTGTATCCTCCCTTATATCCTAATAGATTGTAAGCTCCTCTGCCTACTATAACAGTATAAGAGAAGGTAGAGAAGGCAGAGGAGCTTACAATCTATTAGGGTATAAGAGGGATATAAAGAAGTTTCAAGTAGGGAAGCACCAATACCGTTTTTTCAGTATCGAGCACTGATATTTTGGTTTCGGTACTCGCCGATACAGATAACCGATACCGATGCTTCCGCTGGCATGGAGCTGGCTTCCCGGGCAATCAGGAAGCCAGGCAGCATGTAATAACCCCTGTGATTCCCCGGGAGGCTGGCTCCAAGTTGTTTTGCGGGCTCAATTGTGATTGGCTCCATGCTGTTTGCCTAGGAAGCCGACTCCATGTTCCCCATGGCACTGCTGGTCAGAGGAAATTCTCCTCTGAGCAGAAGTTCCGGTTCCGAGTACTCCTCCAATTACTCAGTATCGGCACCGATACTAGTATCGGTGCATCCCTAGTTTACAGGAGAACTATGGGGTCAGGGCTTTTCCCCATAGTTCTCCTCAGGGTAAGGGGAGGACACAAACTAGCGTCCTCCCGTCACCCTAGGCTCAGTATACCACGAGCTATAGCTCGCGGTATACTGACAATTGTGCCGGGATCCCGACAATTGTGCCGTGATCCGCCCAGCTGCGTGAGTGACAGCTGGCTCTGCCTATCTAGAGGCAGAGCCAGCTGTAACCGCCCCCTCCCCCGTCCGTTCCGCCAGTCAGCGCTGGCGGATCGGAGCGGGGAGGGGGGAATCCAGCCCCTCCCCTGTCACGGCAGAGAGCCGTGAGAGGATCGAGAGGTGAGCGAACGCCGGTATGTGTTCTCTCACCTCCCGATCTACTGAGCCGACCTGTGACAGTCACACTGTGAAGAACTCCTGACCTTGCCACTGTCAGAGAAGTCAAAGGGACCAGTTGAAAAACAAGGACAATTTGCTCTGATAAGCTGTATACCGAGTCGGGCCCTGTACAGTATGAAGACCTGAGCCTTCCATGTTGGGTATAATGGATTCTTCACTCCCATAAAATATCATAAAAAAGTAACAAAATAAATAAATGAAAAAAAAAATCCCGAAATAATTTGTCTAAAAATATATATTTCTTTATCAGAATCCCACAGAAGAGGACGACATGAAAGCCCCGTGGAAAGAATTCCGCAAGTCTGACACTTCCAGAAGAATTCCAAATATCGTCATCTGTTAAATCCATTTCAATCATTTATATTTAAATCTGCAGGTGTGAAGAAGATCTATCCGATTCCAGTGTGAGTGGAAGAGTTTGCTGATTCCCAGTGCTGGTTATTCCCCAAGCCCGGCTTCCTTCCCAGGATATTTATATTTATTGACGTTGTTTCACATCTCAGCAGTTAATACAGCTTACAATAACAAGAGAGAGAACAGAAAACAACAGATTCATCTTTCAGTAATCACACAGATGCTTTCGTAATGGCGTCTTCTTCTATTCTCGGGGTTACAATGCTGGAATGTACCACCCATTAATACAGGGGAAAAACTTTCAAGTGATTAAAAGAACATTTTAACTCCAAAAGCTAAATACAACAAAATAGCCTCTAAGACCAGCAACGCGAATAAGCACTTCCATGCACACATGCCTTGGCCGAGTTCACCATATGTCATGATGAAGGGGGACCACCAAGTCCCAGAAACACACTGGCTGCTAATTGTGGCCTCATGTTGGCTAGTAAGTATTTACTTAACCTACTTTACCAGTTGTGGACAACGGGGCATGCAACAAGTCTCCAAAAACATCACAGAAGTAAACACAGTATGAGTAGTATGCGGTGTCCTTCTGACCCACTGCTGAACCCCCTCCCCCATACACAGACACAAATGACAGCATTGAGCTGCGGAATAAATCCAGAAGCTGCCACTGTCAAAACCGTCTGTAACATTGTTTATAAACATTGATCAGAGGGAGGTAGAGATACAAAGTAACATTGTTTATAAACATTGATCAGCGGGGGAGATAGAGAGATACAAAGTAACATTGTTTATAAACATTGATCAGAGGGGAGATAGAGAGATACAAAGTAACATTGTTTATAAACATTGATCAGAGGGGAGATAGAGAGATACAAAGTAACATTGTTTATAAACATTGATCAGCGGGGGAGATAGAGAGATACAAAGTAACATTGTTTATAAACATTGATCAGAGGGGAGATAGAGAGATACAAAGTAACATTGTTTATAAACATTGATCAGAGGGGAGATAGAGAGATACAAAGTAACATTGTTTATAAACATTGATCAGAGGGAGGTAGAGAGATACAAAGTAACATTGTTTATAAACATTGATCAGAGGGAGATAGAGAGATACAAAGTAACATTGTTTATAAACATTGATCAGAGGGAGATAGAGAGATACAAAGTAACATTGTTTATAAACATTGATCAGAGGGGGATAGAGAGATACAAAGTAATATTGTTTATAATATGTATTATAATAATAAATACAATTACCATATTATTATTATTGCTTCTGTTTTATCAATAATATTATTTGTAATCCTACTAGTAATAACTGTAGTAGTAATATTATTAATAATTATAATTACAGCCTTTTAACCCTTTCCAGCCTGGCTGGTTAACACTTTGCGCATAATATGAAGTGCGTAGTCTGCTCTCACTGCATTTTCCATGTTTTGGATCATATAAAAACTATCACGTAACGCCCC
>NW_017307481.1:115775-119103 GCF_000935625.1 Nanorana parkeri | reverse complement strand
TCCCCGGCCGCTCGTTAAAAACAAGCCGGGCAGAAAGTAATGGCGGTTGTAATGCCGCGTACAGATGTAAAATAACCTTTATAAAACAAAGTATATGACGGCCTGGAAGACGTTCCGCCGTTTCATAAAACAAAGATGAATTCCGGATTCCCTGACAATCCCGCCGACTCGTCCTCAGCAGAGGCCGGAGAGGAGGTGAAACGGGCAAAACGCGTATATTTTTAGCAATGTTCTCCGCGTGCGATCTGACAGGTACAGGGAAGCTCGGAGCGCGTTGCGTCTGGGGAGCCATAACGGGCTCTGGGAAGCTCATATATATCGCCGGGATTTTAGTGCTTTGAAAATTCAATCACTGAGAAAATGTTTTGCTGTAAATATCTGCCGAGAGGGAGACAAAAGCGGAGGCCGGGCGCAGCATCTGCTATGAGGGGCAGCGGAGAGAGGTGCACGCGTTCCGAGCTCAAATAACGAGGGGAGATGATTAAACGGAACAGCCAATCACTAAGGTCTTAAAGACGCTTTAACATTTTAATGACGTTTCAAAATTTATTTTCAGGGCCCATTCAGATCTGTGTGCGGAGGTGCGTTTTTATGTAGCACCAGGTACGTGCGGTTTCATTGCGTTATTGACACCCGTTTCCAATGCATCCATTGACCAGATAATCCCTGGTGATCCTGCCATGAGGGTATTTGTTCAACCACTTCTTGTTATAGGGTGACAACGGTCTGTCCTTGTCTCCCAATTCTGCTCCTGTGTTGTCACCCTGTCACATGGGCTTCCAATGGAGACTAAAGTGTCCATTTCAGCACACATTACACAGGTATGGTCCACTTACAGAGCTTATGAAAGAATCCGAATATTCAGACTTACATTTTCACAAATGCAATGCAATGTTAATTTTGTTTTATTTTCGGCCCCTTAAAGAAGGGAGGGAGAGAGAGGAGGGAGAGAGAGGGAGAGAGGGGGAGGGGGGGAAGAGAGAACAGAAAAAAGGGAAATAGTTGACGCCTCGTTTTCCCTCCACACATAAATGATGTTGTGAAATAAATGTCATGACAGTCGTCTTATTAATCAGCGTTCGGCGTTCCCCGGGAAAGGAACAATCAGCATTTTATGATGGGATCATTGTCGGGCCGCACAGAACTTTCTCCAGGTGAATTACTTCTTCTCTAAATGGTCCCATTAAGGTCGGGAATCTGTCGTGTGATTGTTTTCCAGTAATAAAATGTTTTCCTTGTTCCTTCAACCCGAATTGCCACCTTCCGCCGCCTTGGCTGGCCCGGCAACGCCGCTCGGTGAAATGACTTCTCCAGTTAGACGTAGAGGAAGGACAATACACGGGGAGAGGAGACGCCGCTCCAGTAATGGATCTGATGGGACACTTCGGTTTGCAACTTTGTTTTTTTTAATGATAAACAAATACAAAGTATATGAACCTCCCGGTGACGGAACCTTTTCCCTTTGTAGATGAATCAATACTGATTGATAACATGGGAGAACGAGTCCCTGACAATACTACATGATGGAGATGTGGAACCATCTGAATGTGAGCAGTGAGACCTTTCACTCTTCCCTGCGTAAGTATATTCTGGATCGGCCATATGTACCTGGCCACAGACTGCACAGAGACACATGTGGGCGAGGATAGGGACGGCGATATTAGGGTGGTTTTGGTGATTTTTTTAAAAGGGAACTTTTAACCATTTGGTGAAACATTTCTTATACAAAGTCCTTTATTCCAGACTTTATGTCTCTCCTCCAATAAAAGCTCCTCTCCTGCCTACCAGCAACGTGTCTTTTGCATGCCGCCCATGCGCAGTTCAGTGTACATTCTCGGCATGCCTTGGTGCCAGTGTAAATTAATGCGTGCCCAGGCCAGCCAATCAAGGTGCCGGAGGCTGAACCTAGAAGAAGAACGGGCGAAGATGGGAGCACCAGTGAGGGAGCTTGCATCTCCAGAAGGGCGGTAGGTATTGCAGGCTTGCAATTAAAAGGCTGACAGAACCTTTAATTGAAGCTAAATGTATCCCATCTGCATCAAGACAAATGTGCAAGGTACTTCAGGTTGTTTTGTTTGGAAAGCAGCCACAGCCTGTGTAGAAAAGCCTGTAACCTGCCAGCATGCTGCAGAGAAGGACCCTTCCTCTCTGTATAGAAGCAGTGGTCTCTCTGCACAGGTCCCCCACAGCCCCTGCTGAGTCAGATTTGGAGTTCTCCAATCAGCAGGGAGCATGCTTTGCTAAGATATGAGCCTGGCACAGCGGGGGGCGTGACGGACCAATGCAGAGAGACCACTGCTCTCACCCAGAGAGTCCAATCTGGAGTTCTCTAATCAGCAGGGAGCATGCTTTGCTAAGATACGAGCCTGGCACAGCGGGGGGCGTGGCAGACCAATGCAGAGAGACCACTGCTCTCACCCAGAGAGTCCAATCTGGAGTTCTCCAATCAGCAGGGAGCATGCTTTGCTAAGATACAAGCCTGGCACAGCAGGGGGCGTGGCAGACCAATGCAGAGAGACCACTGCTCTCACCCAGAGAGTCCAATCTGGAGTTCTCCAATCAGCAGGGAGCATGAGCTTTGCTAAGATACAAGCCTGGCACAGCGGGGGGCGTGGCAGACCAATGCAGAGAGACCACTGCTTCCACCCAGAGAGTCCAATCTGGAGTTCTCCAATCAGCAGGGAGCATGAGCTTTGCTAAGATACAAGCCTGGCACAGCAGGGGGTGTGGCAGACCAATGCAGAGAGACCACTGCTTCCACACAGAGAGGAAAGGTGCTTCTCTGCAGCAGGGGAAAGGTTTTTCTACGTTGGCTGGCTGTGTTCACATTCTAAAGAAAGACAACTAAGACTTCACTCACCTTTGGATGCACCTGGAATGCATTCAGACGTTTTAAACTGAAATGTACTTTGCAATGGAC
Source organism: Nanorana parkeri (assembly GCF_000935625.1). Lineage (NCBI taxonomy): Eukaryota > Metazoa > Chordata > Amphibia > Anura > Dicroglossidae > Nanorana > Nanorana parkeri. The sequence continues at coordinate 116,183 of NW_017307481.1, read as the reverse complement.
TTTAAGTGGCTCTTCAGGTTTTTTTTTTTGTGTGTGTTGCCGATTTAATTATTTTCACTCGTTTGTGTGCAGATTATTTACAGTTACGGGTTGGACTTGATGGACGTATGTCTTTATTCAACCCCAAATACTATGTAACTATGTAACTCGGATGTAAAAGGGGAAACACCAATGTGAAAGGGGGCCACTGATATGAAGAAAGGCTCTGCTGTGAAAGAGGGACTCCTGATGTGAAAGGAGGGAGCTTCTAATGTGAAGGGGAACCCTGATGTAAAAGGGGAGATTCCAATATGAAAGGGGGCTCTGATATAAAGGGGGGCTCCTGGTGTGAAAGGGGAGGGAGTATAATATGAAAGAAGGGAGTTTCTTTTGTAAAGGGGATTCCAATATGAAAGGGGGCTAATGTGA
>NW_017307481.1:114975-115628 GCF_000935625.1 Nanorana parkeri | reverse complement strand
AAGGGGGGCTCCTGAGGTTAAGGGGGGCTCCTGAGGTTAAGGGGGGCTCCTGAGGTTAAGGGGGGCTCCTGAGGTAAAGGGGGGCTCTGATGTAAAGGGGTTTTCCAAAGTGAGATCCTCATTGCAAAGGGAGAGACCCCACTTTTTTGTATGTTTTTGCTTGGGGGCCCTTCCTCACATTTTAGACTGGGGCGCCTCAAGATTTTGCAGACTTTTTAAGGCAGCTGCGAGTGAAAAAAAAAAGTTGAGAACTGCTGATTTAGCCAATAGGAACTTCCATCCAGTATAAAGACACGGAGAGTCCGCTCGGACCAGGCATCAATGAATTCACATGTGCGCAGTGTACCTGTATCATGGTTGTCTGTTCAGGGTTGTCCCTTTTCAGCGGAGGTCCTCTTTAAACGCCATCTCATTCCTGAATTTGCAGCCAAACCAAACTTCTAAAGAAGTCTCCTGACGGAGCGGCGACATGTGCTGGAGCGCAGCCCCGTCTGGCCGCTACAGCAGTAAAAAAAAATCCCAATTGTACAAAGTGCTCTGAAGTCATTTCGGAGGCCGTGTAATTGACGACTTAGAAATTGCTCGGCTGTCTCGCTTGATGTCTGGAATTTCACCTTTAAAAAAGTTTAATCAGCTTTTGAAATCATAGGCTG
>NW_017307481.1:93980-114641 GCF_000935625.1 Nanorana parkeri | reverse complement strand
TCAACCCCAAATACTATGTAACTATGTAACTCGGATGTAAAAGGGGAAACACCAATGTGAAAGGGGGCCACTGATATGAAGAAAGGCTCTGCTGTGAAAGAGGGACTCCTGATGTGAAAGGAGGGAGCTTCTAATGTGAAGGGGAACCCTGATGTAAAAGGGGAGATTCCAATATGAAAGGGGGCTCTGATATAAAGGGGGGCTCCTGGTGTGAAAGGGGAGGGAGTATAATATGAAAGAAGGGAGTTTCTTTTGTAAAGGGGATTCCAATATGAAAGGGGGCTAATGTGAAAGGGGGGCTCCTGAGGTAAAGGGGGGCTCCTGAGATAAAGGGGGGCTCCTGAGGTAAAGGGGGGCTCCTGAGGTTAAGAGGGGCTCCTGAGGTTAAGGGGGGCTCCTGAGGTTAAGGGGGGCTCCTGAGGTAAAGGGGGGCTCTGATGTAAAGGGGTTTTCCAAAGTGAGATCCTCATTGCAAAGGGAGAGACCCCACTTTTTTGTATGTTTTTGCTTGGGGGCCCTTCCTCACATTTTAGACTGGGGCGCCTCAAGATTTTGCAGACTTTTTAAGGCAGCTGCGAGTGAAAAAAAAAAGTTGAGAACTGCTGATTTAGACAATAGGAACTTCCATCCAGTATAAAGACACGGAGAGTCCGCTCGGACCAGGCATCAATGAATTCACATGTGCGCAGTGTACCTGTATCATGGTTGTCTGTTCAGGGTTGTCCCTTTTCAGCGGAGGTCCTCTTTAAACGCCATCTCATTCCTGAATTTGCAGCCAAACCAAACTTCTAAAGAAGTCTCCTGACGGAGCGGCGACATGTGCTGGAGCGCAGCCCCGTCTGGCCGCTACAGCAGTAAAAAAAAATCCCAATTGTACAAAGTGCTCTGAAGTCATTTCGGAGGCCGTGTAATTGACGACTTAGAAATTGCTCGGCTGTCTCGCTTGATGTCTGGAATTCCTGAGGAGAACTATGGGGAAAAATACTGACCCCATAGTTCTCCTTTAAAGGGATATCCCACCGAGGACCGACGTTTCAATGTTTGGTAGATGTCGGCGATTTAGACCACCTGACAGACTTTTCGTTTTTGGCACAGACCTCCCACCTATATTTTGCAATCTGTGGTCCTGTATTAGGGATGGGGCGAGTGTTCCAATCGAACATCGGCAGTTCGAGCGCCCGCCAAACTTTACGTGATGTTCACGGTTTGTTTGACTGTGGACATTCCATTATACAAAATGCCTACTGAAGCTCTGATTTGTTAAAGTCTTGCACCTGACCACAGGTCAGGTGCAAGACTTTGCCCAATCAGGGCTCAGCGGAGGAGGGGCCTGAAGGAGAAAGTTCTCCATCAGGTCCCCCCATGCTGATTGACAGTAGGCAGTGGGCGGGTGCAATAGCCAGCTTGCTATTGCATTTTACAATATCCAATAGCAGGCTGGGTATGGCTCCTAGCCTGCAATGAAGAGAAGGCAAGGGGGGCGGGGCAGAGGAGCCGCGGCCGGACCAGATCCTAGACGAAGGCGACGGACCAGGGGACCGGAGGACGGGACAGCAGCGGAGGTAAGGGGGGGCAGCAAAGGCATGCAGCGGTCTGTGTCCCCGCTGTTTCCGCCAACACGGGCGCGGAGAGCAGCGGGGATTTGAAGGGCCGCAGGCCGCTGCAGCCACAGTTCTCCTACATGTACCGGCAGCTGTATGGGGGGTCGAACATTTGACCCCCATACACTTGCATTGAGTTCGAGTTCGTACTGGAACATTTCGGCCCATCCCTAGTCCTGTTTTCTCCTCATTCACTACCAGCATCTATGTCTGATGAAGTGGGAGCATTGAGCCACCAAAATATGTTGGATCTCCTGAGCCCTTCATTCTCTTCTGACCTCCTCATGAAGATTCACCGCACCCACATTAGATCTGCGGAGCTCTCATCCTTTTCCCAATCCACAGACCACCCCCAGTGAGCCCCAAGGATGCCCGGGCTGCCTCCCAAATTGTCATTTAAAGCTTTATCCCTCCTCATTGGGCTTCAGAACAACCTGTCTTATATCACTGTATGGTACTTGGCTTAGGTCCAGCTTTGCAGAAGGTCCAGCAGCCACTCGGCTCCCAAGTCAAAGAGAAGAGAACATATCCTATCTGTGGCTCCTCCCTGAACGTGAAAGGCTCCACCCACTGCTTAGATTCCACCACTGCCCCTCCCCGGAGGGAACCCCCATCTACTACGGCGCCTTCCCGCCACTGACACACTCACATTTTTCCCACATTTAAGGCAGTTTCAAAACCCGATCCTGTGCAGGGAAGGACTCTCCATGTACAAAGGGGCCCCAACATGGCCCTTCCCAGACCACCAAGGACACCAACCCCAACACACACTCCTCCTTCATCTTGGGTTCCAGGGGCAAATGTTTATTTACTCCTCCCCCTCTGCACACACAATACTAATAATTATTATTATACAATATTACAAAAATATTGTATTCAAAATAGTTATAACAAGGATGAAAATAATGCGGAGCTGCCAGTAACTTTACAAGTCTCCATGAATTAATTCCCTGCATTTCTTCAGTCTCCCCTCCCCCAGACATCAGTCTGCTGCAGGCAGGAGGAAGCATTTCTTCAGTCTCCCCTCCCCCAGTGATTAGTCTGCTGCAGGCAGGAGGGAGGATTTCCTTAGTCTCCCCTCCCCACAGTGATCAGTATGCTGCAGGCAGAAGGAAGCGTTTCCTCAGTCTCCCCTACCATGTGTGACCAGTCTGCTGCAGGCAGTAGGAAGCATGCCCTTAGTCTTCCCTCACCCAGTGATCAGTCTGCAACACTGGAACAAGAGCAAGACACAAGGTGAAAAGCTGCAGCAGGAGATGATCTGTGTCAGCCATTTGTGAATGAATGTTATCTCTGAGCCGGCATCAGTCTAGAAAGTAGATGGTGGCACTGGATGATGGCTGAACAAAGATGGCGCTGTTCCTCTGGAGAGAAAAGCAGATGAAGGCATTCTTGGGGGCAGTCATGTGATCTCTGCGAGAGGTAATAAATACCTGGAAGGGACCCTGAACGATGCCTGAGCAAAGATGGTGCCGTCCTATATAGAAGAGCAGATGAAGGAATTTACAGGGGGAGTCATGTGATCTCCGTGAGAGGTAATACTCGGAAGTGTCACACTGACACATTACACAGCATGCTGCCCCCCCAACACGTCACATGACAGGTCCACTTTAAGTGGAATTTTAGAACTAGTCTTGCTTTCTCGCAGCGCTCAGTTACCGCGGCCGATTTAACCGCCGCGTTGTCGCTCTCGTCTGCAAACGTAACACACGAAAAAATAATGATATTAATAAGAACAAAATTGTTCAACGTTTTAAAAAAACGCGCATCAAAATATCGCGGACGAAGCAGCGCGATCGCCTCGGATGTCGTAAACTTTCACGGCGGCGGTAATAAGACAATGAAATCAAAGAGTCTCAGTCATGTCCTCGGACGGCGCCATTAAACAGGCCGGCGAGGAAAAAAAGCGCGACAGCGGCGAGCGAGCGTCACACATTAGTTCTGCCTTAAGTAGGTTGGCGTAAACGGGCGAATGTGCGCGGCGATCGATCGGAAACATTAAAGCCGCCGTCTCCAACTTCACGTTACAGAAAACTTAACGACCGGAACAAAGTATTCCAGAGAAAAAAAAGGTTATTATTTCAGCAGATGAAAGAAAATACTAAATGAACAATTCCGGGGAGAGGAAATAAAACACAAAGTTTATGTCTGAGATCCAAAAAGATACAAAAGTAGCAAAAGAAACGCAACCGCATAAAACACAGCGAGGGCCCATTCACAGAGTACAGGCGTGCATACTGCATGGGAGGTCAGATAGAAGTCTGAAGGGGAGGACGGAGGTCAGATAGAAGACTGAAGGGGAGGACGGAGGTCAGATAGAAGACTGAAGGGGAGGACGGAGGTCAGATAGAAGACTGAAGGGGAGGACGGAGGTCAGATAGAAGACTGAAGGGGAGGACGGAGGTCAGATAGAAGACTGAAGGGAAGGACGGAGGTCAGATAGAAGACTGAAGGGGAGGACAGAGGTCAGATAGAAGACTGAAGGGGAGGACAGAGGTCAGATAGAAGACTGAAGGGGAGGCCGGAGGTCAGATAGAAGACTGAAGGGGAGGACGGAGGTCAGATAGAAGACTGAAGGGGAACACGGAGGTCAGATAGAAGACTGAAGGGGAGGACGGAGGTCAGATAGAAGACTGAAGGGGAGGACAGAGGTCAGATAGAAGACTGAAGGGGAGGACAGAGGTCAGATAGAAGACTGAAGGGGAGGACAGAGGTCAGATAGAAGACTGAAGGGGAGGACAGAGGTCAGATAGAAGACTGAAGGGGAGGACAGAGGTCAGATAGAAGACTGAAGGGGAGGACAGAGGTCAGATAGAAGACTGAAGGGGAGGACAGAGGTCAGATAGAAGACTGAAGGGGAGGACAGAGGTCAGATAGAAGACTGAAGGGGAGGACAGAGGTCAGATAGAAGACTGAAGGGGAGGACAGAGGTCAGATAGAAGACTGAAGGGGAGGACAGAGGTCAGATAGAAGACTGAAGGGGAGGACAGAGGTCAGATAGAAGACTGAAGGGGAGGACAGAGGTCAGATAGAAGACTGAAGGGGAGGACAGAGGTCAGATAGAAGACTGAAGGGGAGGACAGAGGTCAGATAGAAGACTGAAGGGGAGGACAGAGGTCAGATAGAAGACTGAAGGGGAGGACAGAGGTCAGATAGAAGACTGAAGGGGAGGACAGAGGTCAGATAGAAGACTGAAGGGGAGGACAGAGGTCAGATAGAAGACTGAAGGGGAGGACAGAGGTCAGATAGAAGACTGAAGGGGAGGACAGAGGTCAGATAGAAGACTGAAGGGGAGGACAGAGGTCAGATAGAAGACTGAAGGGGAGGACAGAGGTCAGATAGAAGACTGAAGGGGAGGACAGAGGTCAGATAGAAGACTGAAGGGGAGGACAGAGGTCAGATAGAAGACTGAAGGGGAGGACAGAGGTCAGATAGAAGACTGAAGGGGAGGACAGAGGTCAGATAGAAGACTGAAGGGGAGGACAGAGGTCAGATAGAAGACTGAAGGGGAGGACAGAGGTCAGATAGAAGACTGAAGGGGAGGACAGAGGTCAGATAGAAGACTGAAGGGGAGGACAGAGGTCAGATAGAAGACTGAAGGGGAGGACAGAGGTCAGATAGAAGACTGAAGGGGAGGACAGAGGTCAGATAGAAGACTGAAGGGGAGGACAGAGGTCAGATAGAAGACTGAAGGGGAGGACAGAGGTCAGATAGAAGACTGAAGGGGAGGACAGAGGTCAGATAGAAGACTGAAGGGGAGGACAGAGGTCAGATAGAAGACTGAAGGGGAGGACAGAGGTCAGATAGAAGACTGAAGGGGAGGACAGAGGTCAGATAGAAGACTGAAGGGGAGGACAGAGGTCAGATAGAAGACTGAAGGGGAGGACAGAGGTCAGATAGAAGACTGAAGGGGAGGACAGAGGTCAGATAGAAGACTGAAGGGGAGGACAGAGGTCAGATAGAAGACTGAAGGGAAGGACGGAGGTCAGATAGAAGACTGAAGGGAAAGGGAGGTAACATTTGGATTCTTCCTTTGGCTTTGATTGGTTCTCTTTCAGCTGATAACCTCGGAATTAGTAGCGGAGTCTTCTGCATTGATCTTTCTTCATCCGCGGAAGGTTCTCAGTGACTGTCCGTCAATGTCGGTTCTCCGCACACAGAACACTTTTCAAATAATAACAGAAAAAGAAAAAAATCAATGTATCTTTTTCTTTACAATGATAGAATTGAGAGCTACTTTATTTTGGGACTTTTGAGCAGCAGCTAAGCTCCGCCTCTGAAGTGTTTTCCGGGTAACAAGGGATCCGCGGAGACTTCGCAGAACAGAAGAGGAGAAAATATATAAAAAGAAGAAACGAAATTCCTTTTATGCGCTTTGATCCGAAGGGGGAGAAAGAAACAAAAATCACACGGGACTCGATTGTACCGGTGATTCTCGCCGCCACCAACGGGGATCTCTGCGGGTTTTATATCGGGTCCGGCGTCCTCGTCGGCGTTAGAAGAACAAGGGATCCTTAGATGTTCACTCGGAGAAGCGGCAAAAAGCAAAATGCGTTTGAGAGAAGAAGAAGACAAAGCGCGACGCTCCGGCCGTTTATTGAGAAATCAGGAAGACTCGGCGGTAATTCTATGTGATTAGTGAGTAATCACGGCGCTGGAAGATGGAAATAAATAACCGGCGCGGCGAGATTAATAAACTTTTCTTTCCATAATAAGAGCGAGTCTATGAGGGGCCGGCCGCGCGGGCAACGAATGCATTAAGGAAACAAATCTGCGACGATGTGACTGCGTTATGCAAAACAAATTGCTTCCAATAAGTCGTTACGCTCAAAGCGGATTTGCGGAATGAACGACCGACGCGAGGCGGATCGCGCTCAATAAACCGCCTCGCCGGCGAAGGAGACCTCGGATAAGGGCGCTGCTCCGAAATATAGGCGAATTGGCGCACGATTGAGAGAAGAATAGGAAGAGAAGACCTCACAACGGGATTCTAAATACAGCAAAAAAAAACATTTCTTTAGAGAAACTATGTTACTAGTTTACAATAAAATTAAAGGCACAGTCCACCTTTTGATGAATACGTGCACCCACATTGATCAAATATAAGTACATTGATTGGTTGTCACGGATCGGGGCTCACGGGTATGAATTGGATTTAGGTCTGTGGACCCCATCTACTACACTGGCAGGGACACTTAGGCCCGGTTCACACCTGGGCGTGTTGTAGTGCGTTCCTACGCTCTGCAAAACGCTCAAACACCGAAATCCAATTATTTCCTATGGGTATGGTTCCCACCTGGGCGTATTACAGGCCGTATGAACGCGCTACAAAACGCGCTACGCCCAAAGAAGTACAGGAGCTTCTTTGGGGCATTTTTGTCGCGCGTTTCCATTGGGATACAGCCAAGTAGCCCTCGGAAACGCGCGTTTGTCGCGCGGTTTCTTTTACTGCGACAAACGCGCATATTCGATACGCCTAGGTGTGAACCCAGCCTTAGAGAAAAGGGTCCAAGCAGTGTAGGCTGACGACTCCCAGAGCTGGAGTACAAGCAGGGGAACTGAAGGTGGTGGTGGAAGACAGAAGAGGCTGATAGGACAAGGTACAGGGCCGGGTGCTGCAATGTTAGGTAGGTGGCCCCCAGGATGTGGATTCTAAGGGCCAGCCGATGTTCACCACAGCTCCTCATGGTGCAGATGGACTTGGCTGCGTGCTGACCCCAGGTCACAATCCCTAGGTTCACCCCACTCAGCTAACAGCCAAGAATGGTGGACAAGGACAGGTTGCAGACACACATACAAGGGACAGAACTAAGGTCAGGGACTAGGGTTGCCACCTTTTCTTCCAGCGAGACCCGAACACTCTAGCGATGCGCGGACATTTTGTTGGGAGAATGAGTCGTGGGGTATTCATATGTAAATAGCGCCGCCCATTCCTATGTAAATACCACAGTTGAGACTATTCTCAGTGGGGGGCCAGTAGCCCATATCTTAATTTTGGTTGCCCCTGTCTGCCTGATATCTTGTGTCCGGGTTTCAGTTCAGCCATGAAACCCGGACACAGCATTGAAAACCCGGTGTGCGGGTGAATCCTGGACAGATGACAACCCTATCAGGGACAGACGGAGGACCGGGACTTCCAGGGACAATCTGAAGACTGGGATTTCAGGGAATAGCCAAAGGATAGGGAGGGACAGACAGAAGAATGGGATCACCGGGGACAAGTCAACGTTCAGGGCAGACTGGGGACAAGGATCTCCAAGGACAGGCCAGACTGGTGCAAGAGTGTTTCAGGTACAGAGCACATGCCTGGAGGACTACAAGGACCAGCACAGCCCTGCATGCCTGCAGAACCAGGGGTAAGAGGTCTGTATATACTTGTAGAACTACAAGTAACAGCGCAGCTGCAAGTCTGCAGCTGAACTGTGACATTCATTTCTTGTATCAGATCCTGCACAACGATCGGGTGTAATGCCCAGGCTTCTGCAGACTATTGCCCCAGCCAGGCATCATGGGCCTGGTGCTGTTGGTCGGACAGGAAGCAGCCGAGGCGGCTCTCTAATATGCCTGTTTACAAAACCGCCGGAAACGCTGCCTGATTGCCTTGAGCCCAGCCGACCCAGATTCGTATTGGGTATCCCAAGGCAATCCGGGCCCATTTTCAGCGGTGGGCCTGGAGCTAGTGCTCCGGTAGCCCCATTATTCATCCGGGCCCTGCCCCCAGCCCCAGGCCTGTCTGGAGGTACATACCTTCAGTTACAGGGCCGGAGGAAGTTATCAATGGACTGCAAGTGTGGTGACATCATCGAGAGTCTTCCTGCCACTGTGGCAGATGGGAGCTATGAACACATGATGCCTCTGTGTGGGCGGAGCCAAGCACAGTCATGCTGAATCCAAACGTATATGGGAGCTGGAGAGAAGAGCCCCACGATTTAGGGGGAGGGTGGCGGTTTGGGGCGGACGGTGACTGTGACCACATGTCATGTTACACCCTAAATATTGGTGCGATATAAAACACAGCCTTAGCCTTTAATGCTTACCTGTTTCGCCACCAATCTATGCTTGCAGAGCTCGATTGGCTGAAAAATAATCTACGACCGACACAAAAAGTTTCCAGAATTGTGGCATGTTAGGTGGGCTCATGCCTACTCCACCAGCTGAGGGCTCACATGAAGAAAGTCTCAAATTGCTCCCAGAGTATAAATAGCAATAAAGTTTGAACAGCAACACTGCTGAATCCTCTCTTTCAAATATCAGAAAGCTTTATAGTTCGCTGAGCACTATGTGGGCCGCCAAGCCGTACTCGACTCATTACAACCCACAAGGGGCTTTAGTCATAGAGGTGAGTCATGAGAAATCACATCTCTATGCCTAATCTGAAGAAACGCGTCAGAGTATAGCCTAGAGGCCATACTAGAGGATCCAGAGGAAGGTAAAAAAAAAAAAAAAAAGTTCCATCCGAAGAATTCCTTCACAACCCCTAATGGCCTTCATACAATTTCCGGGTCAATGTTCTACAATGTACGATTACAAATGTCAGTAACCCTTTAGACCAGGGGTCAGCAACCTTAAACACTCAAAGAGCCATTTGGACCCGTTTCACATAGAAAAGAAAACACCGGGAGCCACAAAACCCTTTTGACATCTAAAATGAAGATAACACGGCATGTATCGTTTTTACCTTCATGCTATGTATAGCGTGTATATAGGTATATGTGGACTTAGTAAGGTGCTTGGCTCTGGGCTTAGTAACGCACTGGGCTTACCTGAGACCACGCAGAGCCCACCATAGATCCTGCACAACCCATCTGAGACTCTCTATGGTGGGCTCTGCAGGGCCTCATGTGGACTGGTCACCCGGGTCCCTTTTCCTGTACCTCCTCCCAACTCCTCTTACCTGCTGCTGCTGGGGCCCGGCCTCCTCCACCCCCTCCCGTCACCCCTGCCATGCCGCCACTGGTACAGCTGATACTCATGTAAGAGGTCCCCCAGGCTGCCCGGACCCCTCACATGGGTACCGGCCGTACACACACTTCTCCTCCCCCGCCGCCTGTTACTAGGGACGCAGCCTGGAGAGGAGGTGAGTCACAGGACCCGCCCCCTGCACTGCCGCATATTCCACTAGGGGCTGGCCCAGTACCGGACTTCACAGGGCCGCCTCATGGCCCGAGGCCCCCGGCGGTAGTTCCGCCCCTGGACAGGGAGCCTCAGCAGAGGGATGAAAGAGCCACATGCGGCTCCGGAGCCGCAGGTTGCTGACCCCTGCTTTAGACGTTTCCATCTCCTGTATCATCCAGAAGCCGCCCACCAACATTCCACATTGTCCAATCAGTACAATGCGATACCCAGAAGTGGGGAAGAAACATTCACCGAGGTGAGCTGTACAGCGGAGTTCTCCAGAACGCTCCCGGCACCTGATGGGTTAAACCCGACCTGAGATCTGCCACTTCTCTGCTTATTGAGTAAAATAAAATTGTTGTTCTGAGTGGAAAGCGATACAATGAAAGGAGAAAAAAAACTGCAGTCTTTTAAGGGAAAAATGCCGCGTCATGAAAAAACTTGAGGCGGCAGTTCTGTGAGCGCTGCGCTTTCAATATTACGCTGTCAGTCTTCATTCACCAGCTGACAGACCTGTCAGTCACACGGCAATCCGGTTTTCGTGAAAGGCAAAGCGCCATCACAACAATAATACTGCTGGCGCTGCATTATCTCTCAATAAATAATAAAGCGCAAGGTCCCCGAGTCTTTCAAGATGAACAGGTGAGGGGGCCATCCAGACTGGAACCATCTGCGTCTGCTGTTAAAGGGAAACTCAGCAAGTACGCATCATGACTCCTTGTTGTAACATCTACAATCAACTGTACAAGAAGCAGAGCAGAGTATATCAGGAGAGGAGAGTTATAGAGGAACGAGCAGAGTCCTCCAGCAGAGCAGAGTATATTAGGAGAGGAGAGTTATAGAGGAACGAGCAGAGTCCTCCAGCAGAGCAGAGTATATTAGGAGAGGAGAGTTATAGAGGAACGAGCAGAGTCCTCCAGCAGAGCAGAGTATATTAGGAGAGGAGAGTTATAGAGGAACGAGCAGAGTCCTCCAGCAGAGCAGAGTATATTAGGAGAGGAGAGTTATAGAGGAACGAGCAGAGTCCTCCAGCAGAGCAGAGTATATTAGGAGAGGAGAGTTATAGAGGAACGAGCAGAGTCCTCCAGCAGAGCAGAGTATATTAGGAGAGGAGAGTTATAGAGGAACGAGCAGAGTCCTCCAGCAGAGCAGAGTATATTAGGAGAGGAGAGTTATAGAGGAACGAGCAGAGTCCTCCAGCAGAGCAGAGTATATTAGGAGAGGAGAGTTATAGAGGAACGAGCAGAGTCCTCCAGCAGAGCAGAGTATATTAGGAGAGGAGAGTTATAGAGGAACGAGCAGAGTCCTCCAGCAGAGCAGAGTATATTAGGAGAGGAGAGTTATAGAGGAACGAGCAGAGTCCTCCAGCAGAGCAGAGTATATTAGGAGAGGAGAGTTATAGAGGAACGAGCAGAGTCCTCCAGCAGAGCAGAGTATATTAGGAGAGGAGAGTTATAGAGGAACGAGCAGAGTCCTCCAGCAGAGCAGAGTATATTAGGAGAGGAGAGTTATAGAGGAACGAGCAGAGTCCTCCAGCAGAGCAGAGTATATTAGGAGAGGAGAGTTATAGAGGAACGAGCAGAGTCCTCCAGCAGAGCAGAGTATATTAGGAGAGGAGAGTTATAGAGGAACGAGCAGAGTCCTCCAGCAGAGCAGAGTATATTAGGAGAGGAGAGTTATAGAGGAACGAGCAGAGTCCTCCAGCAGAGCAGAGTATATTAGGAGAGGAGAGTTATAGAGGAACGAGCAGAGTCCTCCAGCAGAGCAGAGTATATTAGGAGAGGAGAGTTATAGAGGAACGAGCAGAGTCCTCCAGCAGAGCAGAGTATATTAGGAGAGGAGAGTTATAGAGGAACGAGCAGAGTCCTCCAGCAGAGCAGAGTATATTAGGAGAGGAGAGTTATAGAGGAACGAGCAGAGTCCTCCAGCAGAGCAGAGTATATTAGGAGAGGAGAGTTATAGAGGAACGAGCAGAGTCCTCCAGCAGAGCAGAGTATATTAGGAGAGGAGAGTTATAGAGGAACGAGCAGAGTCCTCCAGCAGAGCAGAGTATATTAGGAGAGGAGAGTTATAGAGGAACGAGCAGAGTCCTCCAGCAGAGCAGAGTATATTAGGAGAGGAGAGTTATAGAGGAACGAGCAGAGTCCTCCAGCAGAGCAGAGTATATTAGGAGAGGAGAGTTATAGAGGAACGAGCAGAGTCCTCCAGCAGAGCAGAGTATATTAGGAGAGGAGAGTTATAGAGGAACGAGCAGAGTCCTCCAGCAGAGCAGAGTATATTAGGAGAGGAGAGTTATAGAGGAACGAGCAGAGTCCTCCAGCAGAGCAGAGTATATTAGGAGAGGAGAGTTATAGAGGAACGAGCAGAGTCCTCCAGCAGAGCAGAGTATATTAGGAGAGGAGAGTTATAGAGGAACGAGCAGAGTCCTCCAGCAGAGCAGAGTATATTAGGAGAGGAGAGTTATAGAGGAACGAGCAGAGTCCTCCAGCAGAGCAGAGTATATTAGGAGAGGAGAGTTATAGAGGAACGAGCAGAGTCCTCCAGCAGAGCAGAGTATATTAGGAGAGGAGAGTTATAGAGGAACGAGCAGAGTCCTCCAGCAGAGCAGAGTATATTAGGAGAGGAGAGTTATAGAGGAACGAGCAGAGTCCTCCAGCAGAGCAGAGTATATTAGGAGAGGAGAGTTATAGAGGAACGAGCAGAGTCCTCCAGCAGAGCAGAGTATATTAGGAGAGGAGAGTTATAGAGGAACGAGCAGAGTCCTCCAGCAGAGCAGAGTATATTAGGAGAGGAGAGTTATAGAGGAACGAGCAGAGTCCTCCAGCAGAGCAGAGTATATTAGGAGAGGAGAGTTATAGAGGAACGAGCAGAGTCCTCCAGCAGAGCAGAGTATATTAGGAGAGGAGAGTTATAGAGGAACGAGCAGAGTCCTCCAGCAGAGCAGAGTATATTAGGAGAGGAGAGTTATAGAGGAACGAGCAGAGTCCTCCAGCAGAGCAGAGTATATTAGGAGAGGAGAGTTATAGAGGAACGAGCAGAGTCCTCCAGCAGAGCAGAGTATATCAGGAGAGGAGAGTTATAGAGGAAGGAGCAGAGTCCTGATGCAGAGCAGAGTATATCAGGAGAGGAGAGTCATAAAGGAAAGAGCAGAGTCCTCCAGCAGAGCAGAGTATATTAGGAGAGGAGAGTTATAGAGGAAGGAGCAGAGTCCTCCAGCAGAGCAGAGTATTTCAGGAGAGGAGAGTTATAGAGAAAGGAGCAGAGTCCTCCGGCAGAGCAGAGTATATCAGGAGAGGAGAGTTATAGAGGAAGGAGCAGAGTCCTGATGCAGAGCAGAGTATATCAGGAGAGGAGAGTCATAAAGGAAAGAGCAGAGTCCTCCAGCAGAGCAGAGTATATTAGGAGAGGAGAGTTATAGAGGAAGGAGCAGAGTCCTCCAGCAGAGCAGAGTATATCAGGAGAGGAGAGTTATAGAGGAAGGAGCCGAGTCCTCCAGCAGAGCAGAGTATATATGGGGAGAGGAGAGTTATAGAGGAAGGAGCAGAGTCCTCCAGCAGAGCAGAGACAGGAGAGGAGAGTAATGGCGGAAGGAGCAGAGTCCTCCAGCAGAGCAGAGTATTCCAGGAGAGGAGAGTTATAGAGGAAGGAGCAGAGTCCTCCAGCAGAGCAGAGTATATCAGGAGAGGAGAGTCATAGCGGAAGGAGCAGAGTCCTCCAGCAGAGCAGAGTATATCAGGAGAGGAGAGTCATAGCGGAAGGAGCAGAGTCCTCCAGCAGAGCAGAGTATATCAGGAGAGGAGAGTCATAGCGGAAGGAGCAGAGTCCTCCAGCAGAGCAGAGTATATCAGGAGAGGAGAGTCATAGCGGAAGGAGCAGAGTCCTCCAGCAGAGCAGAGTATATCAGGAGAGGAGAGTCATAGCGGAAGGAGCAGAGTCCTCCAGCAGAGCAGAGTATATCAGGAGAGGAGAGTCATAGCGGAAGGAGCAGAGTCCTCCAGCAGAGCAGAGTATATCAGGAGAGGAGAGTCATAGCGGAAGGAGCAGAGTCCTCCAGCAGAGCAGAGTATATCAGGAGAGGAGAGTCATAGCGGAAGGAGCAGAGTCCTCCAGCAGAGCAGAGTATATCAGGAGAGGAGAGTCATAGCGGAAGGAGCAGAGTCCTCCAGCAGAGCAGAGTATTTCAGGAGAGGAGAGTTGGGTAAGGAATCCTTCAGTTTAAGTAACATTAGGTTTCATATAATCGGTTCTTTATTTATGGAACGTCGTCATAATAAAAAGCGGTTTATCTGATGATAAAACTGCACAAGGTGACTCCTCTCCTCGGACACAACGGATCTAATTTTCTTCCAACATTTCTTGGCAGAAAACTTTGTGATTATTTTATAAATAGTTTATTACTTCAAGAGTTCACAGCCAACTGCTACCCGTTCAGAGGGGAGATATAAAGACACAAAGTAACATTGTTTATAGACATTGATCAAAGTAACATTCATCTGCATATTATGTCAGTTAAAACAAGTTTAAAAAAAAATTCTAAGTAAAAATTGTTCCTATTTAACCCCTTGATAACCCTTAGTTTACGCTAATCAGCTCTAGTTAACTCCTTCTTCCCCTTCTCCCATTAGCTTCTATTTTTTCATTATTTCTAACTTAATATTTACAATTTTTTTCATATCTCCAGTGTCATTTTAAAACAGGGCAAATTGCAGAACAAAATGTAATATTTCTAAAAACAAAACGAAAACATTTCAAAGACAAGCTGGAAGGTTAATTGGCTCCTGTCCAAATTGACCCTCATATGTATGCATGTGAGATAGGGACCTTAGATTGTAAGCCTCTTGAGGGCGGGGACTGATGTGAATGTAAAGCACTGTGTAAATTGTATAATAAATACCTATAATAATTAAATAAACAGCGTTGCAAGTAGGAAAAAGTGTATTCTTTTAGTTTTTTTTTTTACTTTGTCTTAAAAATAAAAGCATTTTTGCAGAATATATTTTGAAGGATACAGATTATATATATATTAGGGCTGCGGAAAATTAACGATTAATTTCTCGATTAATCGTTAAACCTTTTGATCGATTACATTTTTTTTGATCGCTAATGAAAATACTCACCTCTCCGCCGGCTTCCCGGGAGTCCCGTCGAAGATCCAATGACGTCACGGACATCAACATCACCGGACTCCTCCCCCCTTCCCTTCGTTAGCCGATGGAGCCACGTTACCACGACAACAGGAACTTCCGTCCCGCATCTGGGACGCCTCGACCACCATCCTCGAGTAGACCGCCACTTGAGGCGCCTACCCTACGAAACTTCCGCCCACATTGCGGGCACATCTCTCTCTCAGAAGGAACAATTAGCGTCCCCCTATACACCAATGGACCACACATCTTGACCCCGGCACCAGCAGATGAGACCGTCGCCTCTCCAGCCCCGCGCCGCTGCCTACAGGCACGCTGACAGCGTCAGCAAGCCGCGACACTTCAATCAACACACAAGAAGCCACAAGACGACCTCCAACCAACCCCTTCCTGCACAGATCCCGGCGTCGATGACAGCACATCCACGAAAACCTCATGGTGAGTTGCTACACGTTTTACACATGGTACATTCACCCATGTTTCAACTGTTATCTCTTTCTCCTTTACTCCTTTGACACCCAACGGAGGATTGCCTCATATACATCCTGTATACCTCAAGCCTTTTTGGCCTCAACACCCCCCAAACTCTGAATACTATTGGTAGTAGCGCTTTAGACTTTCTTTTGCGCTGTTTTTGTATCAGTTGGACACCCCGGTCCATACTTAACTGAAGCAGCACACCCTTCTTCTTTTTTTCCCCCTCCCCCCAGTGCATAATTACTCAAAATTAATCGATTAATCGATTTTAAAAAATTTCGATTAATCGAACACGAAAATTTTGATCAGTAACAGCCTTAATATCAAAAATATATATATACACATATAAATATAACTTTATCTAAAATAATGACAACATTATCGCCAAATAAACAGGCCCATAGGGGAAATGTTCAGGTGTGAGAGCTGAACAGGTGAATATGCCCCCACAGATGAATCACCGGCTCTAGGACGAGGGCGCTCCACAGATGAAGCGTTGGACCGTTATTAAACAGAAAAGTTTCAGGGACGTCAACACATTGCTCCCAACTAATTATTTTCCTCCCGTTCACACGCACCGTCGCGGCGAACAAAGTACGTCAAACTTTTTCGTGTCAACTCTTAACAGATGTCAAACTTGTAAAAAGGACGAACCAAAAGCTCGGTGTCACCGGGAACAAAAAAAAAACTGAAATCCCGGGCTTCAAACGCAAACTTCCGCTAGCTCTTTGCGCACATCAATAAGTGCGACTGTTTAAGAACTGGCTGCGAGATGCAAGAGGGCCCCTCGCTGCCCATATGCGACGTTCTTTCGATGAATGGCGTGCGCGGTCTTTTAAACGGGAAAAAAAAGGTACCCAGTCTTTTCAAATTATTTTTTGTATAATTGTTTCCTCGGCAAACATCATTATTTATCGGGCGTTGAAAACAAGCCAACTGCTCGCAGTTGAAATGCGCAACTCTTGGCAAGCGACAGAGAAAATTTTAATCTCGCTCCGTTTTTGTTTTTTTTACAAAAAATTTAATGTTTTGCATCTATTTCGCAGGTTTTTGTCACAAGTTCTTATCTCAAAGCCGTGCAATGTTTTGCCTGCTCCTATCTGAAATCAGCGGAGGCCTCTCTGTGTGATTTTAATTCGTTTTAATTGTGTAATGGAAGGCAGACGATTGGCCAAGAGTTGCTGGAAGTCTGTTAGGATTGGCAAGGCAGCGATGAACTACGAATACATTTGTTGCTAAAGTAACTTCAGATCTTTTGATATACTAAATAAGGCAATTGTGATATAGATAGATAGATAGATAGATAGATAGATAGATAGATAGATAGATAGATAGATAGATAGATAGATAGATAGATATATCTATGGTCAAAAGCTAAAAATAATTCTGTATTTCTATATTTGAATTTCCATAAGTTCTATCCGGCTCCTAATAACCAGATCCATCTGGATGTTTGTAAACGTACTAATTGAAGATTCCAATAGGATGTACTTCCTCCATTTCACGCCGCCCTGTGAATAGACACTTCACCCCCAACACAGAGCCGGCCTTCTGAAATACAACTCAATGTCCGAACAATGTAGCATCATCATTGCTTGCTGGAAGCAAAGCATGATGGGATATGGAGTCTTGAGAAATGGATAATCACATCAAGCAGCAGGGAAAGAGAAGCAAAGCGCACTGGGAATCCAGGAAGTTGTTGGAAGTGATGGGAAGATGAAAGGCAGCGCTCACTACATAAAAGGGATTGTATTATCAGAAACAACTCTACTATGTATTCCTATTACAATGCTGATGGTGTAACAGGAGAGGATATGCTGGAGCGGTGACTACTTTACAACACACACAGGGACCATAGTTCAGGGACTGGAATGTATTTTTAAGATTTCACTCCTGACTTTAGCGTCACTTAAAACTTTAATTTAAAAAACAAACATACATGTAATGCCAAACTGACAACGCAACTCAAAGCTGGAAGCGGCAGCTTTGCGCACCGTGGCATCCATGTTTCCCGCGGTCGCAATAAGTCGGCAAACAGCCTCTCTTCATCACAAAGTGTCGGCAAGCCGACTACAATTACCCTCTTTGCATCCTCATTTGTCTTTCTGTCCAGGTATTCCTTGGCGTACAAACTAAGAAAAGTCATTAGCGGTTTATTTTTAAGAAGAAACTCGTATTACGGCCCCTGGAAAACCCAAATAGATAATGGATTGCAGTTGTCTTAAAATTACTTTCTAAGTTGCTTTAATTAGTTTTGCATCCCGTACTGTAAAAATTAGAATTCACGGAGCTTAATGCAACATATTTTTTTTCCTTTCATCTCCATCTGTCCACCTTTTAGAATACTGTAATTGTAAGAAGTGTGTGTTGTTGGGGGAGGGGGGTAAATACAAAAAATTGTAATTGATGTCCCCGGAGGGAAGATTTCCCCGGCCGCGCAGCTCCCCGTTGCTGTCTCAGGTGTTCAGCACCTGTTTTATCTTGTTTTCCTTAAACAACTTAATTCTAGTTGGCAATGATTAATTCAAAGGGTGAACGGGAATCTGCGCGGCGACGGAGAAAATCGGAGCATGTAAAAAAGGGATAATGTGTTAATTTTTCACAGTAGGAAATTCGGAAGCGCTCAAATCCGCCAGCATCCTCCGCACCTGCAGCCCAACGCCACACTCTACAATAAATGAAAAGCCTTTGAGATGTTTCTGCCGAGAGATGATGTTCGGGAGCGGACTTGTCTGTTCTATAAAGTGGATTTACACTCTTGAAGAAAAGAGGAAATACTCTTTGCCCCCCCCCTCCCACTTCCAATTTTATTGGCAGGGTGGTTCTTCTCAGAAAAACCACCAATCAGCTAATGTACCAGCGTTGACGGCCACCGCTCTCAAGTGTCATGGAAGACCATAGTGTATAAGCGGGTTTCTGAGGTCAGAGTGTTTCCATGTCGGGTTGCTGCTGTGACACCTGAAGTCAAGCCACAATGCTGATTGATCGCGGGAGGTCCTTAGAGGGTCATCAATGATGATCAGCTTTGGAAGATCAGTGGTGAGGTTTTCCATTTCCTCTATGGAAGTAAAAAACATTTTAGGAGGTCATTGATGATGATCAGCTTTGGAAGATTAGGGGTGAGGGCTTCCACTTCCTCTATGGAAGTAAAAAACATTTTAGGAGGCCATTGATGATGATCAGCTTTGGAAGATTAGGGGTGAGGGGTTCCACTTCCTCTATGGAAGTAAAAAACATTTTAGGAGGTCATCGATGATGATCAGCTTTGGAGGACCAGGGGTGAGGGTTTCCACTTCCTCTATGGAAGTGAAAACTTTTTAGAGGGACATCAATGATGATCGGCTTCCTGTCAAGGTAACACAACAGGAAGAGATCAACAACTGATCATGGTAGCCACTTAGAGAGACAACAACAATGATCAGCTTTGGAGGGCCAAGGATTAGGGTTTCCCCTTCCTCTTTGGAAGTACAACACACTTAAGGGGGACATCAATGATGATCAGATTTGGAGTACCAAGCATTAGGGTTTCCACTTCCTCTATGGAAGTACAACACTCTTAAGAGGGACATCAATGATGATCCGCTTTGGAGGGTCAATAGTATGGGCTCCCACTTCCTCTATGGAAGTACAACACTCTTAAGAGGGACATCAATGATGATCAGCTTTGGAGGGTCAATGGTATGGGCTCCCACTTCCTCTATGGAAGTACAAAACTCTTAAGAGGGACATCAATGATGATCAGCTTTGGAGTACCAAGCATTAGGGTTTCCACTTCCTCTATGGAAGTACAACACTCTTAAGAGGGACATCAATGACGATCAGCTTTGGAGGGTCAATGGTATTAGTTTGCACTTCCTCTATGGAAGTTTCTCCAAAGTGTCTGTCACTATTGGACGAAGTTGTGTCTCTCAGGTTCCTGCTTTGGAGACACAACAGGAAGCGAGAGGCTACAGTTGCCACCAAAGCAGGTGCCCCATATTGGAAGATTTCAGCTCACTTCCTGTTCCAGAGTCACAAGTAGAAAATTCTGTCCTGGTGATGACGGCCACGAGGGGCAAACAGAAAGGAAAAATGACGAATTGATAGAGACGTCCGACCGTCCACACTCCATCCAAAAAAAACCTGTCAAGAGCCGGGTTTTGCCTTTTTGCCCATGACGGGGTTAAAGTACGGCGCACACCTTGGCGCTAATCCCTGGCATAGCCGCCCCACCCCTCGGCGGAATCTTGACATGCTCCCCGCGAACTCCTCTGTCTCCCAAACACGCTTTCAATGAAGTCTTAAATTTGTAGGTAACGGCGATGCCGGCGATTTATGATCTGCATCGCTATAAATCATTTTTAAAATCATGATGTTATTACCGAAAGCAGATGTGGAGACATATGTTTACCGCAGCGGTATAAAGCGCGCGCCTGTCAGCTTTAATAAATGGTGATGCCAAACTTCACATGCAGGTTTGGGGTTATTTTCCCAGTTTCGAAAAACTTTTGAAGAGGAGGGTGGGGGGGAGGGTCATGGGGGAAGGGGGGGCTTTTTATTTCAATGACTATATAATTTATGGATGGATCTGGCTGGATGAGAGCCGTTCCTGTAATGAGTCCGCTATTGGCAGCACGTGTGATGACGATTAAGTCAAAGTGGCCTTTCTTCTGCAGAGCGACATGCCACTGTAGCCCGGGCCCCCCTGAAGCCCGGGGGCCCGATTTATAACCCTCAGCCAGACTGTATTCCTGCAAACAGCTGCTTGGCTCAATACCATCCAGATAAAGGGGAATCATGCGAAACAAATGACTCAGACCGGGCAATTTTCGGCACTCCAGTGGTGATGACACTACAAATCCCATCATCCTATCCCATCATCCTTCTCTCCATCACCCCTGCCTATTACTGAAGGAATATAGGAGGTTCCTCCTCCCTCTTGCCTGGCTTTGAATGGCTTCAATATTTCCAGAGTCTCTGATCCCGGAGCAAGCATGCAGCCATGTATTCTTCTGCACGCTCAGCCTGGGAGAGGGAGGAGCTGAACAAGGAGCCGATAAAGCTGCAGTGGGCATGTGCTGGCAAGGAACATGCAGACAGGAGGAGAAGGAAGGGTGATTTCCTTCACTGTCCAATCACAGGCTGGGGGCGGGGAGGAGACCAACCTGTATTCAGGCCCGGATTCCCCACAAGGCCACGCCTTGGGGTGGCAGGGAGCAGAGGGGCGGCAGCCATGTGGAATCCCCCGGCGGCCGGAACATGCAGTTCCTGGAGGTAAGTTATTTTCTACATTTAGCCCTGTTTTGGGAAAGCAGGGCTAAATGTAGTCTGAAGCCGCTTGTTCG
>NW_017307481.1:93395-93637 GCF_000935625.1 Nanorana parkeri | reverse complement strand
TCCCCCCCGCCCCACCCCACACCTACCTCTCTCTGCAGCGCTGGCCTAGAACTCCTGTCTTGGAGGTGACAGGTTCAATAAAAGAGAACCTGTCACCTCCAAAAGGCTATCACACGGGAGATTGTTAGCTCCTGTGTGATAGCAATAAAGTTAAGTGAAAAAAATAATTAAAATAAATCTAAACAAATTAGTACAAAATAATAAGAAATAATAATTAAATAAAAATAAATAAAAAGGTGATT
>NW_017307481.1:87814-93358 GCF_000935625.1 Nanorana parkeri | reverse complement strand
GGGGGGCGGTTGGGGGACATTAGCGGGGAGGGGGGCGCATTGTGGAACCTGGCCTTGGGGCAGCAGGGAGAGTAGATCCGGCCCTGGCTGTATTTCTTAAGTGCAACAGAGAGAAGTCAGGTCACCCAACATGACCAACAAGAGCTGTCTGTGTAAATCTCAGGACTTGCTGAACAGAAGAACAAATTGTTCAGCAGGTAAAGCAGCCAAATATGTAATTCTATCATGTGCTTGACTGTTTCCCTGGAGCTGCATGGGGGTAAAATACTTACCGAAAGAAATATGGCGGATTCCACTGCAAAATGTGTGTTGCCGGGCTGTCATTCTAATCCTCTGCCTTCGGTACTTTCGCAGTCGCTGCACGCAGATCGGAGATTGAGAGAAGAGTCAGGGGGCCGTTATCTGCTTCTAATCTGATATATGTCGGAATGACACGCACGGAACGTAGCTCACGTCTCAGCCAAAAACTGCTGACGCGCCTGTATCATGTAAAGATCGCCCGTTTACCCAGCAGAGGCCGACCGCACGCCTAACCTCAATGAAAGCGAGTCAATACCGCTGTGTGTGCGCTGCATAATAATGTCCTCCACCGGCAGCATTGCATCTTCACCTTGAGCAGTACACGGAGCGCGCCGGGATCTGTGCTCAGGGGGGGCGAGAAGGAAAGCCGCAGGACCGCTACTCCTAAACAGAGCCGCGCATACAAGGACAGAGCGAGTCGTATCCATCAGAAGTAATGGAATCTGTGTTATGGAGAATTCCGCAGATTTATAAGTTACATCTTCATCCGAAATATTCTCATGTGGGGTCGTCGACATGGCGACGAGTCAATTGATTCACAAATAAGACAAACCTGCAGATGTTTTTTGTAGGGTGGTTCTGGTTAAATGTGTGCAATGTGATCGGTCTGCAGAGACTCACACAGTTCATGGACAGGGCCGGATTTACTCTCCCTGCGGCCCCAAGGCCAGGTTCCGCAATGCCCCCTCCTCCCTGCAACCTCCCCCTTCCCCCACACACACACATCAATGGAGAATGGCAACCGGATGGCAGGGGGCGGCAGGGTTAGTTTTAATTTTTGTTATTGTTTCTTTTTTAACATTTATTATCACTTTTTTATATTTTTTATTTTACCTTTTTTCATTTATCTTATTGTTTGCATTTTTATTTTTTAGAATGTTTTATCTTATTATTGTTTATTTTTTTATAATTATTTTCTTCTTTTTTTAGTTTCTACTTATATTTATTTAATTAATTTTTTAATCATTTTTTTCCCCACTTAACTTTATTGCTATCACACAGAAGCTAACAATCCCCTGTGCAACAGCATTTGGAGGTGACGGGTTCTCTTTATTGACCCTGTCGCCTCCAATACAGGAGTTCTAGCGCAGCGCTGTGCTGGGACTCCTGTGACAGGTGAGAGAGGAAGAGAACAGCTCTCCCCTCTCACTGTGTGCGCGGAGCGGCAGGGTTACTTTTAACCCTGCCGCCCTGCTCGCCGCATCGGTTGTCAGTGAGGAGACAGACTTGGCGGCGGAGCCTGGAGGACGGAGCCAGCGAGGAGAGAGGTAAGGGCAGGGTGGGGCAAACGAACAAGCACCGGCTTCCTCACGCTACATTTAGCCCCGCTTTCCCAAAGCTGGGCTAAATGTAGAAAGCAACTTACCGCCCGGCGCCCAGAACTGCATGTTCCGGGCGTCGGGGGACTCAACAGACGCTGCCGCCCCTCTGCGCCCTACCGCCCCGAGGCCGGGCCTCGGTGGCCTTGTGGGGAATCCGGGCCTGCTCATGGACCTCAACTAGGCATGAGCGGAGAGATTTTGCCCCAAAGTTACCAATTTTGCATTCAAGAAATGTGATCAAAATCGGCCTTTAATGCTGACGTGGTAATCACATGACTTTGTGTACAAATTAAAGTTTGGGGTTATTCATCGGGTTGGTGTGCTTTTTCTCTTTATTTAGAGGGTGCGTGTAAGGAAAAGATGGCAGCCGCGCATGCGCGAAAACCTACATTCCGGAAAACACGCTCTGGTGCGCATGCATGCACAACCGGGAGTGCGCAGGAAGACGCGCACACGGCCGACGCACATGAAGTGACAGCTCATCCTTATGGGTTGCCCTATATAAGCAAGCCTGCCTCTTGCGTCGATGCTGATGGTCTTCAGCTTGTACCCTGAACCTATTGCCCTGTTCTTTGACCTGGATTGTTTGACTCTCTCTCTCTGCCTGCCCTTTGACCTCCTGGACTTCCCGTTGCCTGTCGTTTTTGTACCACACTACCCGGCTGGTTCTGACCTCGGCTTCCTCGACCGCACTGCTGCCTCACGATTCTCCCACCACGCTGCCTGCCCGGCCACGTTGACTACTCTGCTTCTGGACATGTCCAGCACAGTGCCCGGTCTCCCTATTGGCACTCGTGCTTCTCGCTGTCCTCCTGCACTCTGTCTCCACCTCCAGGGGGTGCAGGACGCCAGACACAAGAGAGACCTCCTCTTGCACCGGTATCCTTCCAGCTACGTGATGAGTCATCAGCAACATTGAACAATTTTGCTCTGGCCAAACTTTGTCCAAATCTGACTGTACACAATCTGTATATTTATTTCTTTTTTTGGTGCATTTGATAGTTTTCTGATATTTTTCAGCATGGTACAATATTATATACCAAAAAAAAAGTAAAAATAAATAAATAAAGTGGAAAGGAGCTTGAGTTGACTAAGGAAGGATTTTTTCCCCCCAATTAGAGAAAATTGAACCATGCTTTGTAGGGTTTTTTTGCCTTCCTCTGGATCAATTGTAGACGCAGAGTTCTGTTTATGAAGAATGTTTCTATTTATTCTTTTAGATTTTTTGAATGCGATGGACTTGTGTCTTTTTTCATCCTGACCATGCAGCCCTTAGAAACCATTTACAGCCCATTGAAGCCTTCAAAACCACCAAAAAACCCTTAATTTCACCTTTCCCATTGACTCTAATTTTGCCAAAATTTGGTGCAGCAAAATCTCTTTGCTGGAGCAATTCTCTGCTTATTGGGGCCTGTTCACATGACGTCCGTTTTGTGTGCTGACCTGATCCGTAGGCTCCTGCATCCCAATGTATCCCAATGTATCCCTATGTGTTTTATAGGCTACAGTTCTCACGTGCGCAGTCCGTTCAGGTTACGGCAGAAAAATACTGCAGACATTTTTCAGCTGTAATGAGTGTGAGGAACATACCCCAGTATTTATATCTCCACCATACCGGGAACATACCCCAGCATGTACACCCCACCATACCAGGAACATACCCCAGCATGTACACCCCACCATACCGGGAACATACCCTAGTACTTATATCTCCACCATACCAGGAACATACCCCTGCATGTACACCCCACCATACCAGGAACATACCCCAGCATGTACACCCCATCATACCGGGAACATACCCTAGTATTTATATCTCCACCATACCAGGAACATACCCCAGCATGTACACCCCACCATACCAGGAAAATACCCCAGCATTTATGCCCCCACTATACCATGAACATACCCCCAACATTTATGCTGACCACCATACCAGGAACATACCCCAGCATGTACACCCCACCATACCGGGAACATACCCCAGCATGTACATCCCACCATACCGGGAACATACCCTAGTATTTATATCTCCACCATACCAGGAACATACCCCAGCATTTACTGTATTCCCCCACCATACCAGGAACATACCCCAGCATGTACACCCCACCATACCGGGAACATACCCTAGTATTTATATCTCCACCATACCAGGAACATACCCCAGCATGTACACCCCACCATACAAGGAACATACCCCAGTATTTATATCTCCACCATACCAGGAACATACCCCAGCATGTACACCCCACCATATTAGGAACATACCCCAGCATGTACACCCCACCATACCAGGAACATACCCCAGCATGTACACCCCACCATACCGGGAACATACCCTAGTATTTATATCTCCACCATACCAGGAACATACCCCAACATGTACACCCCACCATACCAGGAAAATACCCCAGCATTTATGCCCCCACTATACCATGAACATACCCCCAACATTTATGCTGACCACCATATCCACCCCCCCCCCCCCCCCCCACCATACCAGTAACATACCCCATCATTTCTATCCACATAGATAGCACAGGCTCCTTCATCCAACCACCATGAAATGTGTCACGGCAAATGAGGATTGTCCAAGAACAGGATGGGAGGTGTGATGGTTGAGGAACTCCTCTATTTTAGTCACATAATCCCATCCTTGGTGTAATGAACCCTTCTAGTCACATGGCTAAAGGTGTGAATAGTTATTAAATTGCCAGGGTAGAGATGTTACAAGAGGGGTATATGCAGAAGACAGAGAGGCCAGCTGATTCCCAAGAGGCGTGAAATAGTCCATCTACAACTGGAACAACTGTCCCTGAACCGGGGTGGAGACCTTCAACACCATCTGTCTTCCACATAGAATGTATTTTAACATCAATACTTGGCAACTCCACATCTACACATTCCATGGTGATTTTTTAAGGAGTCTGTGCTACCTATGTGGATATAAATGTTGGGGTATCTTCCCGATACTTATCAGAACTGAAGTGCATTGTAAAAAACTACAAAATGTCTTCAACTTTACAGAACAAGAATGTGACCAACGTCTACAGCCGGCCTTCCTCGTTTCTCTCTCCCGTGGAGAGAAGGGAATCATATGTTTATTTTGCACCCATCGTGGAGTTTCTCGGTGGCTTGTCACATCAGTTCTGGGCACTGCAGTGACTTGTTCCGGGATGTGCAGATACATCTTTAATAGCCCCACCTGTCAATAACAGCATATTGCAGTGTGTATGCGGAGAAGGTAAATTGCACTGCCTACCTTTTTGTTTTGACATTTTCTTTATACTGCTTCCCATATCGTGCTCACTGAGGTCTCCTTCCCTGGAGCTGGTCAGCATTGCTGGGGATGAGAGATGAAATATCTGAGCAACATATCGTCACAGATTTCAAATACAGATTTATCCGAAGATACACCGAGTGTATCACCTTTCATCATCTCGTGGAGTCACCAGGCGGCCCAACTAAGTACTGATGGGGGGGGTCATAATAATCTGGCCACTCAGTGTATATCAACATCTACTTTTAACCATTAGGAACTAGTGGAAATAAGACACTGGACTCCAGAGTAATAGTGAAATGTTGTGGATCTAATCTATCATATTTAGAGTAATTCTGAGACATACGGACAGTGTTAAAGACTAACTCCGCCTTTGAGATATAAAAAGCCCGGGTCTTGTTAGAATAAAGAATGCGGCCTTTGCTGGAATACTCACCCGCTGTCTGGTGCTTTCACCTGCAGACTCACCATTCCCATCATCCAGCTTTAGTTCTCTTCCATGTTGAGTCACATCACATCATCACATGTAAACACTGTCTACAGCACTGTGGACCTGCCAACCTCTGGGACATACATGAAGAGGACCTGTGATGTCACCAATCGTAGACCCATGGAAGAAAAGGCATGTGTATATATATA
>NW_017307481.1:82850-87457 GCF_000935625.1 Nanorana parkeri | reverse complement strand
CATGTGTATATATATATATATATATATATATATATATATATATATCAAAGTATCACCCTAACCGTCCCCTACGCTCCTCCCAAGACTTCCTGCTCTCGAGCTCCCCCGTCAACTCCTCCCATGCTCGCCTCCAGGACTTCCCTGGAGTCTCTCCCATTCTCTGGAACTCCTTACCCCAACCTGTTCGTCTTTCTCCCACTCTGACTGCTTTTTCGGCGATCGCTAACGACTCGCCTCTTCATGGAAGCCTATCCCACCTCAACCTAACCACTGAACCATCACTTCCTCAAACAATTCATCCCCACACAGCTACCTCCTCATGTATCACTGGCCCCTCCCCTTTCATAGACTGTAAGCCCTCACGGGCAGGGCCCTCCTTACCATCTTGTCTTGAATTGTATTGTAATCATGTCTTCCCTATATTGTAAAGCGCTGCGCAAACTGTTGGCACTATATAAATCCTGTATCATAATAATAATATATACTGTATATTGTGACGGTGCTGTGCCTTGTCACAGTGTGATAAGGGCTAGAGGGCAGCCAGGGTTCTCACCCATTCAGGTTGAGAGGCTTCAGGATGCATGTTGCAGAGGGAGAAAACTGGCTTTTCATGGTTTTCTCCAGCAATCGGTGTCCTGGAACCCAGAGGCTTTGGAGAAACTTGGGTGGCATGAAGCCTACAACCCTGGGACTGTGTTTTGAGGTATATCTGCACCTGTTGACTGTGCAGCTGTGCACATCCCTTAAGGTATGGGAGCTGGTGAGTGTTCAGGGCTCCATCTGGGAGACAGAGGAGGTCTCGGCCTGGGAAACAGGAGGGCTCCGTCCAGAACTTAGGGTGGAGGCCAGTGCAGCAGGGAGCTGCAAGGTTTATACCGAGCGGGCAGGTCAGCACAGTGTTTTAGACTGTCGGGAGGACACAGACAAGGGCCTTATGACTGAGGCCAGAGCAGAGGTGCCGCAAGAGCTGAATGTTTGTTTTTGTGAAGAAGAACAACCAATTATGAGGGTGACAACATTATTGTTTGAGGACCTTCTATTAACATATACTGTATATATTGATACACAGATGGTCTGTTACTGTTTAAAGATGCAGATTGTGCCTGTTTCAGGTGATCAGGTGTTGGGACTCATTGGAGGGTTGGTGTCTAGAAGTATTCTTCATCAAGTTAGTGCTACCTCCCCAGGAGACAGATTGCTGTATGAGCAGCGTGTGTGTAGACAGACACACACACAGCATTCTTGCAGTTCTGTCTGCAATGAAGCAGGCTGAGGGACTAAGCAGACCATATAGCCAGGAGGCTGAATATTATTTGTATCTGTGTAATGCTAAAAACATCCCCTACGAGGGTAACACCTTTTGTTAAGCTGTTTTGCAGGCAAATAAACGTGGACAAGAGCCCGAAAACTGACTTTTTGGGTGGACTCAGTCTGCCCAAACTCTGCAATTGGAGCTGGAGCTAAATCTCTCAACTGATGGAGCATGCGGGCAAAAGTGGGGCACCTTCTCCTTGGAGTCTGCTGATCCCCTCTGAGAAGTTATCTTTCTTCGTCTACTGTGCTAGAGGGCGGTAAAAAGATTCCCAGCAATTGAAGGAGTTAAAAGTGTAAGATAACCCTACAATCAACTTCTCTAATTTGCTCCCAATGGAGCAGTGTTGAGCTGGGTGGGAAGGAAAGGCAAGTATTCAGTCTCTTCTTTACAGGTATGCGCTGTATTATGTGACAGATTCTCTTTATTATGTATCTCAGCATGTATGGAGTGATTCAATGTTTACCATGAGTGCTATACTCCCCAGCAAGTCGTCAGGTTCCCAGACCACAGACAAATGGCAATAGCAGAAAGAGGACTATCACATCTACTGAGCATCTGGCTCTGCTATATGTCTCGAAGACTCATTTCAATTCTGATAGGAATGAACCTTTATAAACATATTACTAAGTATCTTTCACTATATGAAGTACTACATAAATGTATCACTTTTGAAAAGCCTAAAAGCATGTCGGAAAAGACGTTTCGCTGGTCATCCAGAAAGCTAACCGGATGACCAGTAAAACATCTTCAAGAAAGTCCAGTTGCCTTGATTTATTTTTTACACAGATATACCATGTGACCTGGAAGAATGAGAACCGTCACAGACACGTAGGAAAAGCCCCAGATTTACAAACCTTCCTTCCACAGTTACAGTAACTTGTAAGAAAGAAGAAAAATACTCACCGACGTGGTCCGCAATGTTGTCTAGTTGTGAGGGTGAGCTGGATACGCTACTGCTTTGATGGGACGATGCATGACTTCCAGGCCGCTGGGGGTCCTCTATGGAGGGAGCAGGGGAGGGGCTATCATGGATCCGTTCCTGTGGGGGGTGGGAAATACACCAGACGGTCAGCAAGACACAAAGTACAAAGTACAAATACAGAATTCACCACAGTAATGCGAGAACCTAACCAGGACACATTCAATTACTTACAATGTTTGTATTACAAAGAATACATGTAATAAATGTAATGATGAGTACAAAGCTGTGCGTCTTCTATATATGCCTGGAGTTCAGCTTTAAAGGTGAACTATGGGGTCAGGGCTTTTCCCCATAGTTCTGCCAGGGGCAACGGGAGGACACAAATTAGCGTCCTCCCGTCACCCAAAGCTCAGCATACCGTGAGCTGTACTGAGAACGCTGCAGCCAGGACGGATCCCGACATTACTGTCGAGATCCACCCAGCTGCGTGATTGACAGCTAGCTCTGACTATCCAGAGGCAGAGCCAGCTGTACCCGCCCCCTCCCCCGTCCGTTCCGCCAGTCAGCGCTGGAGGATCGGACAGGGGAGTGGGGGAATCCCTGCAGGGAGCTGTGAGTGACAGTCACAGCTTTCTGCAGGGACAGGATCGAGAAGTGAGCGAGCGTCGGTATGTGTTCCCTCACTTCCCGATCTATTGAGCCGACGTGTGACAGTCTCATTGTCACGGCTCCAACTATGAGGCTGAGTGATTTTCACTCACCTCATAGTTCTCCTTTAAAGTAAACCTGTCATTAGAAAATTAATGGGAATGCTTTTGCTTACATCCTTCTGAAGATAATGCTGACCCCTTTGGCTATAATACATTAAGTCAAACAATGCAAATAAAAGATAATGGTCATTATTTTCCTACTGGTTTAGGGTCAGGGATTCAGCAATAATGCAAAAGAGTCAATGATGTTGTCCCAAATATTACATTCAGGAAAAGTGTCCTAAAAAGACTTATTTGGTTTTGGATGGAGTGAAGATATACAGTATACCTTCACTTCCTTACATTCACTGCTGGGACACAAGTTGACAGAGGTTCCATTTTATTCTACACTATATGGACCACCCTTCAAATGATGGAGTTCAGGTGTCTCCAGTGAAGTTTCTGTTAACACACAACATACAAAGACATTGTAGACAATTGAGCCCTTCCAGCCTTGTGGTGGCAGTATGGTGAAGACCCTTTTCTGTTCCACCATGACTGTCCCCTGTGTACAAGGCCAGCTCCATAAAGACATGGTGTGACCAGTTTGGTGTGGAGGAAATTGAGTGCCCTGCACAGAGCCCTGACCTCAACCCTACTGAACACCTTTTTGATTATTTGGAACACCGATTTGTTGTTACAGATTACTGGCTGCTCTCTATTCTTATATTAAAGGAGAACTATGAGGGGGGGGGTGCTTTTCACTCACCTCATAGTTCTAGCCGACCTGTGACAATGAGACTGTCACAGGTCGGCTCAGTAGATCGGGAGGTGAGCGAACACATACCGGCGTTCGCTCACCTCTCGATCCTGTCACGGCTCTCTGCAGTGACAGGGGAGGGGCTGAATTCCCCCCTCCCCGCCCCGATCCGCCAGCGCTGACTGGCGGAACGGACGGGGGAGGGGGCGGGTACAGCTGGCTCTGCCTCTGGATAGGCGGAGCCAGCTGTCAGTCACGCAGCTGGGCGGATCCCGGCACAATTGTCGGGATCCGCTTCAGCTGCGGCGTATCAGTATATAGGGAGCAGCAGCTCCCTATATACTGAGCCTAGGGTGACGGGAGGACGCTAGTTTGTGTCCTCCCGTTACCCTAAGGAGAACTATGGGGAAAAGCCTTAACCCCATAGTTCTCCTTTAACACAAAGGTTACTAAGAACAGTGGCGCCTGGGGGGGTGTGATGGTCATATTTCCACAAAGGTTTGGCCGGCCAGAATCGAGTTGTCAGAGAGTTTTTCCATTCGTATACTCTGATTTACTACACCTTCCACGTCACGGTTGCTCTTTGTGCGGCTACCTCACAAAAACGTGTCATTGTTTGACTTGTTCCCCAAATAAAAAAAATCGACCACCGATCCCATCTCTCCGCGTTGCTTTGCATTGTCCCAGAGCCGAATAAAATTCCCTCCTATGAGCCCGGGAATGGAAAGACCAGTCTCATCCTTTGTCACATTCATCGTTCTGCGGTGGTATTAAATACCGTCCGCGGGTGCCGGGCCCCGCACTTGGAACACTGGATATCTGCCACGGCGAAATGCAATTTTCTCCGTCGCATTATCTGTAATGGTCGACCGAATGGACAGCTGGGGAGAGTTTGCCAACTGCTCCTTCACAAATACAGCA
>NW_017307481.1:80707-82829 GCF_000935625.1 Nanorana parkeri | reverse complement strand
GCCAATATATGCAATCTTTAAACGGGAGTTATCCGAGCAAATAAAATATTATCGATTCGCGATGGCCAGAGAAACAGACCTCGTTCTGCACTTATCCGTCTGGTCTTAATTTAAGCCATTCTCCATAATGTGACATTGCAGCCGTATTTTCTCCTCTGCAGGACAAACTGCATGCGAAGCAGAGGAGACGGTTAATTCACTGAAATCCGCGAAGAACATAAAAAAATCTGGTAAATCAAATATATTCTTCTACATTTAGAGACCTTCGAGGCGAGGGCAGAGGCAGCCGTCCAGGCTCACGTCTCCAGTTCACGGCATTCTCCAATTAGCCGTAGCACTGTTTATAAAAAAGTATATAGAGTGTAATAGAATGGTATTATGATGGTGTCCAGTGGCCGGCCATGTTGGGGGTTGTAGTGTTCTATGTATAGAGTGTAATAGAATGGTATTATGATGGTGTCCAGTGGCCGGCCATGTTGGGGGTGTGGTGTTCTATGTATAGAGTGTAATAGAATGGTATTATGATGGTGTCCAGTGGCCGGCCAGGTTGGGGGTCGTAGTGTTCTATGTATAAAGTGTAATAGAATGGTATTATGATGGTGTCCAGTGGCCGGCCAGGTTGGGGGTCGTAGTGTTCTATGTATAAAGTGTAATAGAATGGTATTATGATGGTGTCCAGTGGCCGGCCATGTTGGAGGTTGTAGTGCTCTATGTATAGAGTGTAATAGAATGGTATTATGATGGCGTCCAGTGGTCGGCCATGTTGGGGGTGTAGTGTTCTATGTATAGAGTGTAATAGAATGGTATTATGATGGTGTCCAGTAGTCGGCCATGTTGGAGGTTGTAGTGCTCTAAGTATACAGTGTAATAGGTATAATGATGATGTCCAGTGGTGAGTTTAGTTGGGGGTGTAGGGGGGGGGGTCAGCTCCATGGTGAACTCTAGCCATATAGGACGGTCCAATGAGAACCCCCTTCCTCTCCATTTTAAGACTGCAGTGATACAAGGAGAAAACCTCCACCTCCTTTGACATTACTGCTACCATACAAACCTTCTGTTCGGCATGACTAAACTTTTCCCCTAAACCTCCACTTATTTATGGTTTCTCTTAACTTGTTTCTGTAGTGTGAATCAGCTTTTATTACCCGCTGCAATGTCATAAACATGCACATAAAAATTCTTGCAGGTGCAGCTGCTGGAAGTTCAAATCCTATTGACATAGGCATGCCCCCAAAACTACATCTCCCGAGAGCCATTTCCTTACACACACACTGTGTGAGCAGGTTCTTGGCAAGTTCGAGTCCAGGCAGCAGTGCTGTTTTCTCGGGAAAGAAATCAATGTATGCGTGTGGATCAGAGAGGGGAGATAGGGCGATGTTCTGTAGTACATCAGGCAGGGCTGACACCATTTAATGGTAGTTTTTGCTTTAATTCAAAGCACTCATCATTTCTGGAAATCAGACAGAGGGCCGCCGTGCGAGCTCCCCGACAAAAACAAGTCAGCTGACGAGCATTTTCCTCTTCGTAAGTAAACAGGACAATATTTCAGCAGCATAATCGTCGAGCATCTACTCAGCTCCTTAACAGCAATACGCTTCATTAGGTAGCTACTGTTGTGTCTCGGCCTAGTTAAAATTTCACTCCGAGTTAATCTGTTTTATCACAAATGAGAGCGCCGCTCGCCCCGGACAGGGTTAACGGTATCCGCGGCTGATCCGGGAGGGCACATATATTTGGTAAAATGAGAAAAAGACGAACGTTTTGCTTACGCCGCCGCTCCGGTTTTATCTGCCATTTCTGGATTTTACTGTCCGGTCGCACTCCATATATTTTATACGTTTTGCTATTGCGGCGTCTCAACGGGCGCCGTCGTAGCCAATGGGATTTTTAGGGCTGGCGGTGGAGCAATGTAACCGTGTTATGATTTCATAAGAACAATATTTTCTCTGGGAATTACGGCAGCCATTGGACACTGCAGGCGGAGCAGCAAGACATTGCAGGACGGGACGCCTTAAAGGGCCACTACCATAGGTCACACGTGTATGTACAAAAGTAAACTGCGACTGTAAACCTTTTCAAAGAAGTATAGCGTGGGGAAGATACTAAGATACTTGGAGGACTT
>NW_017307481.1:75779-80663 GCF_000935625.1 Nanorana parkeri | reverse complement strand
GCTTGCCCACTTACAAAGAAATTAAAAGTCTATAATTTTTATCATCGGTGTATTATAAATGATAGAGACAGAATATCAACCAAAAATACAGAAAAAACACATGATACAAATGTTATGAATTGAGTTGCAGTTCAGTGAGTAAAATAAGGAGGATAAGAAGGAGGAGAAAAAGGAGAATAAGTTAAAGAAGGAGAAAAAGGAGAAGGAGAAGAAGAAGAAGAGAGGGAGAAAAAGAAGAATGAGAAAAAGGATGAGAAGGAGAAGAGAAGGGAAAGTAGGAGAAGGAGAAGGAAAGGGGGGGGAGCAGAAAAAAGAGAAGGCAATAAAGGAGCAGAAGGATAAGGAAATGGAGAAGAAGGAAAAGGAGAAGAATAAGGGAGAGAAGGAAAATGAGATGGAAAATGAAAAGAAGGAGAAGGAGAGAAAGAAGAAGGAAAAGAAGGAGAAAAATGATGAGGAGAAAAATGATGAGAAGGAGAAAAAGGATGAGAAGGAGAAGGAGCAGAAGGAAATGGAGAAGGAGCAGAAGGATAAGGAAATGGAGAAGGAAAAGAAGGAGATAAGAAGGTAAAGAAGAGAAGGAGAAAAATAAGAACGAGAAGGAAAAAGTGGAGGAGGAGAAGAAGGAGGAGGAGGAGAAGGGGAAGAAGGAGGTGAAGGAAAAGGAGGAGAAGCAGAATTAAGAGAAGGAAAAGAAGAAGGAGCAGAAGGAAATGGAGAAGGAGCAGAAGGATAAAGATAAGGAGGAGCAAAAGGAGAAGAAGGAAATGGAGAAGAAGGAAAAGGAGAAGTAGGATAAGGAAGAGGAGGAAAAGGAGAAGAAGGAGAAGGAAAAGGCAAGATAGAGGAGAAGAAGGAGAAAAAAAAGAAGAAGGAAAAGGAGAAGAAGAGGAAGGATAAAGAGGAGGAGGAGAAGCAAGAGAAGAAAAAGGAGCAGAAGGAGAGGAATGAGAAAAAGGAAAAGGGGAAGAAGGAGACGGAGGAAAAAGGCAAAGAAAGAGGAGTAGAATGAAAATAATGGTGAAAAAGGAGAAGAAAAACTGTTATTCGATTATCACCATCATCATCATTAAGATCATTACTATACCAACATATGAAAAGGAGTGTCTCAGTTTTTATTTTCACATATAAAGAGAGTATTTTGAACATACATATATTTTCTTAATAAAAAGCATAGATGAAACAAACCGCACAATCTCATGATTGCATGGCATCGATTATATATCCAACACTTGGAACAAAGTCCACTCTTTTAGGGATGCATATGCAGTTCAGAGAGTATACATGATCTTGTCAAGAAACAAATATATCAAATAAATATCATATGTTTGTATAGGATACAATCCCACACTGGGTGTTATGAAACCCATAAATATAGACCTCATGTGCCGGGTCTTGGATGGAACGTTAAACAATTCTTCTCTGACCACGTAACAAGACACTGACAGAGCCATTGCTTAAGAGGCAGCCAGAGTGGAGGACCTCATAAATCTTAATCTCATCTCTTTCTTTTAGAGGTCCTCCACTTCAAACAGTGGACTTCGTTCCGAGAACCGTGTTGGATGAAAATCTTCATATGCAAGAGAGTGTATAATGGATGTAATCAGGAGATTGCGCTGGCTCTTTTATGTATGTTTATAATTGAGAGAATGTATGAATATTCTAAATACTCTCTTATATATGAGGGAATAGAAACTGAGCCACTTTCTTCATGTGCTGGTGATAATTAAAAGCATATCATATCAACATCCCTCTCTCTCGCTTCATACTGCATAATAAAAGAAAATATTTTGGGGATAATAATGGTAACAAAGACTCATTTTACCATTCCCACTATAACTCAACCACACTGGTTTAATCCCACCCATAGAACCATAACCAATCTAGATAAACCATGCCCACTTTTCACAGCAACAATATCCCTACCACCACCACCCACCACCTTCCAATATAAAAAATTAGGTTTTCCATAGATCATAAAGTGACAATGCAACAGAAAGCACTCCCTGGTCCTGGAAGAGCCTCATTCACATATGATGCCAAGCCTCCATGATTGAAAGAGATGAAATTCAATGAATAAAAGGGGCGGGGCCAGGGAGAGTCAGGCTGGGGAGGAATGCTGCTGAGATGATGCCGGACATCCTCCTGCCAGGAAATGAGGTGGGCTCTATCTGACTTGCTGCAGCTTCTAATGCGCATTGTAAGAAGCTCCCAGTGTGCATCAGAATAAGCAATTTCATTCCGGGAGAGGAGCCGGTACAACTGTGCAAGACTGAAGGGAAGGACGGAGGTCAGATATAAGACTGAAGGGGAGGACGGAGGTCAGATATAAGACTGAAGGGAAGGACGGAAGCCAGATAGAAGACTGAAGGGAAGGACGGAGGTCAGATATAAGACTGAAGGGGAGGACGGAGGTCAGATAGAAGACCGAAGAGAAGGACGGAGGTCAGATAGAAGACTGAAGGGAAGGACGGAGGTCAGATAGAAGACTGAAGGGAAGGACGGAGGTCAGATAGAAGACTGGAGGGAAGGACGGAGGTCAGATAGAAGACTGAAGGGAATTACGGAGGTCAGATAGAAGACTGGAGGGAAGGACGGAGGTCAGATAGAAGACTGAAGGGAATTACGGAGGTCAGATAGAAGACTGAAGGGAAGGATTTAACAGGTTCCCTCAAGCAGCTTTCACATACCGCATTGGAGGAGAGGGGTGCGGAGGCTGCAGGTAGACAAATGTTCAGCGATCGTTCGGGAAGTCGGGCCGGCTAGATATCTTGAAACAGTAATTATTCTTGGAAATGTTAATCTTTTAATTAGCTCCTGGAGGAGTAAATGGCATTTGACGGCAGAAACTCTTCCCCAATGTTTGTAGAGAGTCTCGATATTTCCTTCATTTATCTGTCGAGATACGACACTTCTAATTCATAGTCTCTCCTCGTTCTGTCAGTTTCAGTGGCAGGAAGACAATTTCAGCTGCTATAAGAGCGCGGCGCTCTCTCCGTCTCCGCCCCAGTGACATATTTCACATATCACCGACGATTTCCAGCGATACATTCTAATGTTCTACATCCTTAATTCGGCTTACTGAGTGAATGAGTGCCTAATGGGTGGGATTGGCAGTGGTTACACTGACATTATGGCAACGTGGTAACCGAATGCCAACCCGCTAGAGCGCCAGATGTGCCTGAGCAAGATTGGCTGCCTGTCATCATGGGGGCTGACTTGCAAAACGTCGAATTAGATGCCTGGATCAAGAAAGGCCCTTACACACATTGGTGGCGCAGAAAAGTTCACTGGTAAGCCTGCGTGGAAAGGTAAGTATGTAATTTACAGTTGCCATGTAATAACATTTTTAATTGCACCTTTTTTGACATTACAGGATTTGGGTAAATTTCCCCTTTGACAGAAAAATTGGGAGTTTTTGCTTCAACAAAATGTTGGCATTCAGTGAAATACATTGGAGTCGATTGGGGAAGGTGAAATGAAAGCAGAATTTCAGCCAGTGATTCCCCCCCCCCCACCTCCAAACTAAAAGGTACCACCCTACCTACCCACCTGTAGCTAACTACCCCAGGAGATGATATAACAATGAAATGACCCAAATACTTACCTGAATTGGTGGCCATGTGGCATGCAACACCACTTCATTCTTTTGACCTGCATTGTGGAAGAGTCCTCCTTCACGTGTCCAAGTCACTGCTGAGTGGCATGGACTAATATTTCCTATTGGGTCCAGCGGTGGGGTCCTCACAGGGTCCTGAAGACTCCAGCGGCGGTGTGATCACGACCAAGGGAGGCAAGAAATACTGTCAGTGGTTGGCCCGTACTGCAGTGGTTTATCACTGGTCTTCTCTCCTGGAAGAGGCACTGTGGAGGGTCATGTGACCATGGAGTTAGAAGAGGTAAAAAGTGTTTTGAAAGGTTTTTATTAAAAAAAACTCAGCACAGAGATGGTGGGAGCCCCTCATAATGGGCACAGCAGGTGTACAGACCCAGGAACTCAGCACAGGGAGGGTGGGAGCCCCTCATAATGGGCTCAGCAGGTGTACAGACCCAGGAACTCAGCACAGGGAGGGTGGGAGCCCCTCATAATGGGCTCAGCAGGTGTACAGACCCAGGAACTCAGCACAGGGAGGGTGGGAGCCCCTCATAATGGGCTCAGCAGGTGTACAGACCCAGGAACTCAGCACAGGGAGGGTGGGAGCCCCTCATAATGGGCTCAGCAGGTGTACAGACCCAGGAACTCAGCACAGGGAGGGTGGGAGCCCCTCATAATGGGCTCAGCAGGTGTACAGACCCAGGAACTCAGCACAGGGAGGGTGGGAGCCCCTCATAATGGGCTCAGCAGGTGTACAGACCCAGGAACTCAGCACAGGGAGGGTGGGAGCCCCTCATAATGGGCTCAGCAGGTGTACAGACCCAGGAACTCAGCACAGGGAGGGTGGGAGCCCCTCATAATGGGCTCAGCAGGTGTACAGACCCAGGAACTCAGCACAGGGAGGGTGGGAGCCCCTCATAATGGGCTCAGCAGGTGTACAGACCCAGGAACTCAGCACAGGGAGGGTGGGAGCCCCTCATAATGGGCTCAGCAGGTGTACAGACCCAGGAACTCAGCACAGGGAGGGTGGGAGCCCCTCATAATGGGCTCAGCAGGTGTACAGACCCAGGAACTCAGCACAGGGAGGGTGGGAGCCCCTCATAATGGGCTCAGCAGGTGTACAGACCCAGGAACTCCGCAGAGGGATGGTGGGAGCCCCTCATAATGGGCTCAGCAGGTGTACAGACCCGGGAACTCAGCACAGGGAGGGTGGGAGCCCCTCATAATGGGCACAGCGGGTGTACAGACCCGGGAATTCAGCACAGGGATGATGGGAGCTCCTCATAATG
>NW_017307481.1:50364-75290 GCF_000935625.1 Nanorana parkeri | reverse complement strand
CAGCGGGTGTACAGACCCGGGAACTCAGCACAGGGATGGTGGGGGCTCCTCATAATGGGCACAGTGGGTGTACAGACCCGGGAACTCAGCACAGGGATGGTGGGAGCTCCTCATAATGGGCACAGCAGGTGTACAGACCCGGGAACTCAGCACAGGGATGGTGGGGGCCCCTCATAATGGGCTCAGCAGGTGTACAGACCCAGGAACTTAGTGCAGGGCTGGTGGGAACTATTCATAATGGGCACAGCAGGTGTACATAGCTGGAAGTGCCAGTATCTCATTAAAGGAGACCCTGAGAGATACAAGAGACTGTCAGAATGTTTATATATACACTGATCCATACACTGAGTGGCCAGATTATTATGACCACCCCATCAGTACTTCGTTGGGCCGCCTTTTGCCTTCAATACTGCGGCAATTCTTCTTGGCATTGACTCCGCGAGATGGTGAAAGGCGATGTGAGGAATCTGACGCCGTGCCTGATGAATAGCACTGTCCAGTTCTGTGAGATTTGATGGTTGTGGAACCAGCTGCCTGATTGGCTCTTTCAACTTCGTCCCACAAATGCTGCAATTGGATTGAGATCTGGTGATTGTGGGGGCCACCTAAGCAAGGTAAAGCCTGCCTCGTGTTCCTGAAACCACTCCTGCACCGTACGAGCACCGTGGCATGGCGCATTGTCTTGTTGGAAGAAGCCATCTCCATTGGGATACGCCATCAACATGATCGGATGAACTTGATCAGCAACGATACTTTGGTATGTTGTGCTATTCAGACGTTGTTCCCTCACGAATTAAAGGGCACAAATCATGCCACGAAAACATGCCCCGAACCATAACACTGCCCCCACCAGCTTGAAGGGTTGTACTCATGCATGTGGGGCGCATGCTTTCATGCTGTTCCCGCCAAATCCTCACTCTGCCATCTGCATGATGCAACTGGAAACGTGATTCATCGGACCACATGACTTTTTTCCAATGCTCGACTGTCCAATCCTTGTGTTCCTGTGCGAATCGGAGACGTTTTATCTTGTTAACTGCAGACAGTGCGTTCCGAGATCATTTGAGAGGATCCCTGATTAAGATCTGCAGTCATTTGATGCACTGTTACCCTTCTTTTGTCTTGTACCAGTCTTGCCCCTCCCCCGTTCTGCCCTAACATTGACTAGTCACTGACGGCCACAATTCACACGTTCAGACCCAGATGTTCGGCTGACAGTCCGGTCTTTAAACACTTTAACAACAGCTGCTCTTGAACATGTAACGAATTCTGCTGTTTTGCTGATACTCGCTCCATGGCTCCGAGCGCCAACAATCATCCAACACTCAAAGGCTGTTACATCGCGTTGTTTCGCCGTATCTTCAAAAATCACTTCTACTGTCGTGGTAAACAACCCGCTTCCCTATTTATAATGGTTACCCTCTGAATCAGAGGCAAACTTAGCGGCTCACTGTCCCTCTTCCATCAGTCACTGTCACGCTGAGTAATAAGGCTCTCTCAGGTCTAATGATGAAACAACTATACCCCATTCAGGTTATGGCAGACTTACATATTGGCTGCAGACGCTAATAGACGCGCCAACACTAAAGGGATCGGAGCCAGAACTGGAGGATAATGTGTGTTTCGCTTTATAATATCTCCCAGTTCGCTCTGAATGCTCAGCGATTGCCTCTGATCTTTCATCTCCTACACACTCACTAGCCAGACTCCACCGTTCAGCCATCTAGATTAGGAATCTGCAAGTCCGGATTTTTCGGGAGTACTCAGAACACACAGAAATGGGCCAGTGGAAGGTTTGGGGTACTGATCCTGACTGCTACTAATTAATAAGTCATCAGCCAGTCACCAGAGCTGGGCCGGGAAAAATACATATTCTTTTTTTTTTTATCCACTTCAGCTTTTCCCACCTGTACACCCATCATGGAGCAGAGCAATTTCTTCTATGTGTCTGTTTATTCAGCAACAACTGTTATTACTTTTGATAACAAAATCAATACACTTATTATTTAATAGGACAAACAAGGCTTTCTTTGGGTGATACAGTCTTGCAAAACTGATGTTATTTTTTATCAAATACATAGACAAAAAAGGTTTTTGTGTGTTGGTTTTAAAAAAATATTTTTATTGTAGATAAAAATGATACATTTCATATAATTTGTCCCTTATTTAAAAGACACTGAATCTACGATTCTGCTACAAAATATGGTAAAGCTATTTTCAAAAGACACAGTCTTTTTTTTTAATTTGGTGACAAAAAAAAAATGGAACAAAACAAAAAGAAACGAAAAGACGCAAATAACGGTTACAAATATAAAAACAAAACAAAAAAATTGGCAGAAAAATAATAGCTTATGTGAGAAGAGGAACAAAGAGTTTATTATAGCTGATTAGGGTAAACTAAGGGATAGTAAATGGTTAAATGGGAACACATTTTATTAAAAAAATGTATGTACTTGTCACTTTGCTTTAACAGTTCAGTTCATATATAAAGCTGCTGATGGTATTAGACTTTCAAATAACAGGTGGATGCGAGTCAGAAAGCACCACGCCAAAACCAGTTCAAGGGATACACAGTCAGCAGAATTCTAGACATGAAATTGCATCTTTATCTCCCCTCTGATCAATGTTTATAAACAATGTTACTTTGTATCTCTCTATCTCCCCTCTGATCAATGTTTATAAACAATGTTACTTTGTATCTTTCAATTTCCTTTCTTAACAATGTTTATGAACACTGTCAGATGATCTGTTTTTTGACAGTAATTGCTAGAATCGCCTTACACTTTCCAACTCTTGCCAACTATTGCAAGGGGAAAGATCGAGATGCACTACTCATGCTCTGTGTTATTCCATGACATTTACTTTGGGTGTGCATAGTATCCCATGGTATAACAGTGGTTAAAAAAAAAAAATAAATAGAACATGCTCCCCGTGTTTTTTAAGAAACAAACATTTTAACACTGGATTTTAACCCTGGTTCTGTTCTGTTACAAGACTAGTTCTGGAGAAGCAGGAGTCTGGCCATAGACGGAGAGACATATCCGAGGATATCTAACCATCATTATTCTGTTATGCCAGGACCTGCCTTGTGAAGCACGTACAGATGGGAGAGCGAAGGCCTGGGCTACTCTCACAAAGAGGGATCTTTTTGGGCAAATGCTCTCTGTGATAACAAGCTCAAAATCGAGTAAGTCTTCTGTTTGTTACTGTTGACCTGTCGCTGACCATCCTAATGGACAATTCTGCTGATGTAACCCCAATAATCATATTCTCATCACCAATATGTAAATCTATAGCTGGATATGAATTATGATCGCTCCAGGCCTTTGATTTGTGTCCTTTGCTATGACCACAAATCCTAATCCTTTGGGGCAAAGTTGTTTTAGCGTCAAGGCTTGTTCAAGCTACGAGTTTTTACTAAGGTTGCACCAATATATCGGCCGCCGAAACATATCGGCCGAAAATGGCACTTTTGGTATAATGCCGAAAGTGCCATTTTCTGGCGGATACAGCGGTGCATCCGTTTGTCCTCTCCTCCACGCTGGGCGCTGCTTTGTGTGGGAGGAGAGAAACTGTCACAGGAGGCCGAGCATTGCGGGAGGAGAGCGCTGTGAGCGGCCGGCGTCTCTCCTCCCACACCGCTCGCTCAGCCTCCTGTGACAGCTGTCAGGATGGAGAGCGGGTACAAGCAGTCAGTGATCGGTGAGTGTTTGTACATAATTGAGGACAGAGTATGGTTACTATATCCCCAATTATGAATGAATGGGAAGTGATCTACATCTCCTCCTCCTCTTCATTCATGATTGTGGTTATAGTAAACAATGAACACTCAGTATAGAGGATTCCTGTTCATTTATAACAGGGGCTACAGCAAGAGAGATTGAGGGCTGTGCGTGTCTCGGAGGTCTCGGAGGGCTCTGCGTGTCTCTGAGGGCTCTGCGTGTACTGTGTGTGTCTCTGAGGGCTCTGCGTGTCTCTGAGGACTCTGTGTCCTCCATCTCTTTTTCTATTTTAAAAAGGCAATATCTGGGGTCTGTTTAGACCTCTAATATTTCCCCGAAGCCCCTAAAAGTAAAGTAAAAAATAATGAATAAAAAATTAATACAAATAAATATTTAACTGCCTCCGGGCCGGCCGTAGTAGAAAAACGGCCGGCCGGGAGCTCACTAGATCTGAGCGGGCGTCTCTAGACGTCCGCTCAGACACGCCCCCTCGCGCGTGTCTGGTGTTTAGAAGGGGGTCTAAACACCTGGTCTTGAAGTGGTTAAAACATTAAAAAGTTTATAAAAAATAAAATATCAAAAAAATTGGAAAAAGTTCAAATAAAAAACATTTTCGGTTTCGGCCTGACGTTTTCTTATATTTCGGTTTCG
This sequence comes from Nanorana parkeri, assembly GCF_000935625.1. Classification (NCBI taxonomy): domain Eukaryota; kingdom Metazoa; phylum Chordata; class Amphibia; order Anura; family Dicroglossidae; genus Nanorana; species Nanorana parkeri. Next base: position 70,917 of record NW_017307481.1, on the reverse strand, counting down.
TGTAGGGAATTTTCGTTTCGGTGCAGCACTAGTTCTGTCCATGTCGTCAGGTGGTTCGTTCCGGTGCATTCAGCAGTCTCTGAGCTAGAGAGGACCGGGTAGTGTACTCGATAAATGTACGGGACGGAGCGATGCTGCACACGTCTAGCTCATCGGGCGCCGGAACCGGAAGTTCCAGCACTAGTTTTTATCAAACATTTTGCAGCTCTTCCCAGCTCAGGAAAACAATGATTGAATGTGTAAAAAGAGAATTGTTTTACCTGCGGCCATTCGAATGAGGCATTGTGCTTGGGAACATACAAAGAAGAAAGGGCCGCTTGGTGCATGATGCCACCTTTTTTTTTTAAGCTACTGCAATGCTTGTATAAGCTAAGAAATTGTTAAATACACTGACCATCATTTTCACTGCCCAGGTTTTAGGAAGCAACATAATGCCCAGGTCATGTGACTTCCCGTCCCGTACAAAATGCCTCAAAACTCTTATAACAATGCAGTAGTCTAAATTTACCCACCAAGGTTCATCAAGTTTGGAGCTGCAGTTTCCCCCCCTTGCTTCAATGTACATTGTCTCTGGAAACAGGTTCCAGCCATTTCTATGGGCCGATCATCTTGAGTTCCCATTTTCCCTAATAGCTTATGAATGGCTACCCCCGTTCCCCACCTATCAGTAAGTACTGACAGTCACAAAGCTATTGGATCGCAAGGAAAGACTTGCAGATATTTTCAGGGGGCAAGTTGGCGGACGGTAAAAATGTTTGTCAGCTGCATGCTTCATTATAGAACAATGCCTCGTTGTCACCGTCAACAAAATGGATGTAGTGCTCTTTATTTTTGATTGTTTTTGGTTTGCAGCCAGAAAGTCTCCCGTCTCTGAGGACTATAATGATGGCTAGAGTGACCTAATACACTATGGAGGACATTTAAAAAGATCACACAGATGGCAAACCAAATCATTGCTGTGCTTTCAATGTTGTGTACGTATTGGCGCCGAGGTGCTCTCAATTGATAATGTTTTTGTTACTAACTTTCAAGGTATATCCATAGCATTCCTTTTACATAAGCACATAAATCACAGTCCTCAATACAGACATTTATATCATGGCTTCCTTATCTATGGAATGTGCCCCTGTCTACAGAATGCTCTCTGAACAGCTCCAGCATTCCATAGATACAGATTTGTCTATGGTCCCCAAGGAAGGTAGTCAGCACAATCTGAACACTTCATTAGCATAGTATGGGCCTACTGTTACAAGATAGGTTATACCCCCTGTTTCCCCGAAAATAAGACCTACCCCGAAAATCAGACCTAGTACTATTTTGTGGAATTGCTAAAATATAAGACCGACCCCAAAAATAAGACCTAGTTGTGACCATTCCCAGGGCCGGTGGTGGCATAAGGGGGGAACTTGAAGAGCAGCGGGAGAGAATCAGCGGTGCCAACGAAGCCGGCGCTAGAGGAAGCGAGGTGGCAGCGGAGGGAGCAGAGCAGCATAAGCCGATGTTTCCTCTATAGCGCCGGCTCCTGTCACAGGTGAAGTGACACCAAATGCACTCCGCCTGTGAGGAATGGATAGTGAAAGCGCGCTTCGCTCATTTTGGTTACCAAATTGCTCTTGGAAAGGTACGGCACCCCTGATTGCCCTGATCACCCCATTCTTAACTTTGCCATTTTGGATTATTTAATTTGGATTTGCATTAACTTTGGATTGTTATACATTAAAAAAAAAAATAAGACCTACCCAAAAATAAGACCTAGTGTGTTTTTTTTGAGCCCAAAAAAATTAAAGACAGTGTCTTATTTTCGGCGAAACACGGTAGTAATATTATTGTTATATAGTGTTTGGACCATATATAGCTAAAAGGTTTGCAGGCATCTGACCATCACACTTGTCTATATGGACAAAACCATGTGAACACCACTTCATAATGGTTCAGTTCAGGTGTTCCCAATGAAGGGGTATAGTTAATGGTAGAGGATACATAGACATCGTAGACAACTGTTCTCCTCCAACCAAAGTTTGTCCACAATAATGAAGTATGACCTAACTAAATAAACCAGTCAGGTAGACCATCACACTGATTTTTGAATACTGACCACACACATAGTTTGCACAGATACACATGTGATTATATATCAAAAGCACATGGACACCTGGCCATCACACCTATCCGTTTGGTCAAAGAAATGAGGACCCCCCCCATTCAGTGTATTGAGTTCAGGTGTCTCCGGTGAAGGGTTCTGTTAATTCTACATCATACAAAGACATTGTAGACAATTGTGCTCTTCCAGCCTTGTGGTCACAGTTTGGTGAAGACCCTTTTCTGTTCCACCATGACTGTCTCCTGTGTACAAAGCCAGCTCCATAATGACATGGTGTGACCAGTTTGGTGTGGAGGAACTGCACAGAGTCCCGACCTCAACCCTAATGAAAGGCTTTGGGATGAATTGGAACACCAATTGTGAGCCAGGTCTTCTCATCCAACATCAGTGCCTGATCATTGCACAAAGATGGTTCCATTAAGACATACCTACACACACAAAAGGATTGGCTGCATACCATCTCCTGAAAAGTCCCACCTAGCACCTCCTTCTCAAATGCATTCCACCCATAGATGGGCTTAATTGTAGAGAATTTTGCCCATGCTCTGGTGAAATGCATTAGAAGAGGAGGTTCCAGGTATGGTTTCATTTAGTACATGTCAAGCCCAATAAACGCTGGATAGCTCAGTGTGCAACCGGTCCTTTTGTCATTTGTGGATATTGCTTTGGAGCTGGAACAAGATACTCATTGGTATGACCACTCGACAGCTGAGGATGTGAGTCGGTATATGCCTTGCACTCGATGTAACGCCCCCGGGAACCATCCTCCGAGCCGGTTGCGTTGCAGCCTGGAACGCGGAAGTGAAGGCAAGCCGCGAGGCTCCACTTCCGCGTCCACCTTCTATTTAAAGGACTCCGGAACGCTAGTAGGGCGTTCCACTATTGAGTTGTATGCCCTATTCAACTCCAGGAGCCTCCATTCCTCCATTCCTGCTGCCTACTCATCTAGGAACCTCTCCCACTTGCAGCTGCCTCTACACCTAGGTGTTCGGACCGTGGAACCATCGGGGTCTTCCCCTTAACGGCAAGTAACTGCTATTGTAGGGGGTTTGCTGTTAAGCTCTACAGTCTGAATCTTGTGTGTCACCTTGTGGCACTGTTCATTCAATCTACCTTACTATTATCCCATGAAGCATTGTCTATATAAGATGTACTGGAGTTGTACTGCTTGTTATAACTAGAGACTGCCTAGCAGAAGTTGTTCATTTTCCTTTATCATTCAACCAGAAGTGACTAATAGTGTTATGAAGTAATATACCCTCATTAAGTCCTGACTCGCATTTTGTGTTTTGCGGCCAATGATGCATAAATCACAAACTCTCCGCTATTGATTGAGGGCGCCACCTGGAATTGCAGCCTGACAACCGCACTAAACCCAATATCGGGTCAGTACCGCAGTCGGTGTGATGGTCAAGTGTACACAGACTTTTGACCAGGTGGACAGAGAACCCAATCAGACTCCAGCCTGATGAATTGGTTATTATGAGCTACTGCTGGTCTGCTCTCACAATAACGTAAGGGGTAAAAGTGCCTTTTTTCCATTATATAGTAAACAATATTTTTTTTTAAATGAACACATGCACTGGGCCAAATAAAACGATGGATATATTACACAGAATTCCAGTTTTTATACAATTTTTTTAGTTTCTAATGCTATAACTGATCTCCTGTCGGGCCTTCTCCTATTTGCTGGAATTATCTCTGAAATCTGCTTATTTTCCCGCTGGTAACATAGAGATCACCACACGGCGCACGTCACGTGCAGAGAGGTGCAGTAACAAGAAGCAGGGCCCTGAGCTGCAGGGGTTAATGCATGCAACATTGTATCATAAGATGATAGCAACAAGGTAACAGCACAGCCAGAAGACAAGGGCTGCTGAGGGTGAGCTGTGCCTGGCACGCGTGCAGCTCCGCAGCTCGGCCATTGTTCTTACCTTGATGACGGAAGCGCCCACTCTAGACAGAGGACTGTGCATTTGTGCAGCCGCAGCCATATTTGCTATAGTATTAAGGTGATTCATCTGATTCATCGCCATGGCAACAGATGCAGGAGGTAGACCGACGGGCAGCAGGGGGTGGGGCATCACCATGAAGGGTAATTCCAATCCTAAAAACGTCCCACACAAAAAAAAAAAAAAAAAAATACCCAGGTATTAATAAAGGAAGCAGACTGACACCACATCCGTTTCCTGTTCCAGGTTGTCTACTCAACACAGCGTTATGAAGGACCTTATGTGCTTCCACCGCACAGATTCGTGTGTGGGTTGATTTCAAGCGATGATTTTGTTGTGAAATTTTTGGATCAGATGTGATCAGAACATTCTCATTGAATCAAATCTTATTCCATTTAGATGGGAAAGAAAATTGATTTTTATGTCCAACAGACTTGGCATGTGCGCAGCGTGCGTCTCCAGTTTTGGATTCTAATGTGCAGGTAAAAATCTTTTTTTTGGTTGCAGTGACATCAAATAACAGAGTAAAAAAAAAGACCACTAATATGTCAAGGAAGGGAAGTATAATCAAGGCTGAAAAGAGAAAGAGAGAGGGAGAGTAGAGAGAGTAAGAGGGGCAGTAGAGAATGGAGGAAGGAAAGTAGAGAGGAAGAGGGACGGTAGAGGGAGGAAGAGGGAGGGTAGATAGAGGAAGACGGAGGGTAGAGAGAGGAAGAGGGACGGTAGAGAGAGGAAGAGGGACGGTAGAGAGAGGAAGACGGAGGGTAGAGAGAGGAAGACGGAGGGTAGAGAGAGGAAGAGGGACGGTAGAGAGAGGAAGAGGGACGGTAGAGAGAGGAAGAGGGGCGGTAGAGAGAGGAAGAGGGACGGTAGAGAGAGGAAGACGGAGGGTAGAGAGAGAAAGACGGAGGGTAGAGAGAGGAAGAGGGACGGTAGAGAGAGGAAGAGGGACGGTAGAGAGAGGAAGAGGGACGGTAGAGAGAGGAAGAGGGACGTTAGAGAGAGGAAGAGGGAGGGTAGAGGGAGGAAGAGGGACGGTAGAGAGAGGAAGAGGGACGGTAGAGGGACGGTAGAGCGAGGAAGAGGGACGGTAGAGGGAGGAAGAGGGATGGTAGAGGGAGGAAGAGGGACGGTAGAGGGAGGAAGAGGGACGGTAGACGGAGGAAGAGGGAGGGTAGAGGGAGGAAGAGGGACGGTAGAGAGAGGAAGAGGGATGGTAAAGAGAGAGGAAGAGGGACGGTAAAGAGAGAGGAAGAGGGACGGTAAAGAGAGAGGAAGAGGGACGGTAAAGAGAGAGGAAGAGGGACGGTAAAGAGAGAGGAAGAGGGACGGTAAAGAGAGAGGAAGAGGGACGGTAAAGAGAGAGGAAGAGGGACGGTAAAGAGAGAGGAAGAGGGACGGTAAAGAGAGAGGAAGAGGGACGGTAAAGAGAGAGGAAGAGGGACGGTAAAGAGAGAGGAAGAGGGACGGTAAAGAGAGAGGAAGAGGGACGGTAAAGAGAGAGGAAGAGGGACGGTAAAGAGAGAGGAAGAGGGACGGTAAAGAGAGAGGAAGAGGGACGGTAAAGAGAGAGGAAGAGGGACGGTAAAGAGAGAGGAAGAGGGACGGTAAAGAGAGAGGAAGAGGGACGGTAAAGAGAGAGGAAGAGGGACGGTAAAGAGAGAGGAAGAGGGACGGTAAAGAGAGAGGAAGAGGGACGGTAAAGAGAGAGGAAGAGGGACGGTAAAGAGAATGGACGGTAGAGAGAGGAAGAGGGGCGGTAGAGAGAGGAAGAGGGACGTTAGAGAGAGGAAGAGGGAGGGTAGAGAGAGGAAGAGGGAGGGTAGAGAGAGGAAGAGGGACGGTAGAGAGAGGAAGAGGGACGGTAGAGAGAGGAAGAGGGATGGTAAAGAGAGAGGAAGAGGGACGGTAAAGAGAGAGGAAGAGGGACGGTAAAGAGAAAGGAAGAGGGACGGTAGAGAGAGGAAGAGGGACGGTAGAGAGAGGAAGAGGGACGGTAGAGAGAGGAAGAGGGATGGTAAAGAGAGAGGAAGAGGGACGGTAAAGAGAGAGGAAGAGGGACGGTAGAGAGAGAAAGAGGGACAGAGCAGACAGAAAGAGTGACAGTTGAGATAGGAATAAGGACACTATTGTATGCATACATAATATATCATTATCTGTATATATAACAATCAGTCACCCTCATAAGCCCCTTTAGCTTAAATACCGCTGGGATAAAATCTCAGGCATACAAAGCATCTGTTTCCTTTAGCCAGTCATTGATAACCCATAGGCTTACACTGAGAAAGAGGAACAGTAAAGCACAATCCATTCTTTATTGTTCTGCACAGAACTGCTAAGAAGGAAGCAGAGCCCGCATAAAGTAAGGTGTTAACATACCTTCCCCTGTGTGCATATATATTTGCTAGGAGGGTTGCAAAACATGAATGCATATTGTTGCCTATTTCATGTCTCTTTCCCGTACATCTAGAAACAAATGACTTGAGTTTCAATTAAAAAAATTTCAATGTTTCTTAAATGCGTTTGGTATAACTTGTGCGAAGGATCTGATTTTCATAATTTTGCTCATAAATAAGATTTGCAGAAAGGCAACATTGTAACAATTCATCACTTCAGAAATGTAACAACGATACATAATTATATTTCCCCTTAAAATGTAACTGACCATAAAATAAAAGTGAGGTGGGGGAGGGGGGAATGTCCAGCCGCCTGTTACGTCTCAAACTTTTTGGCTCAGGAAAAAAAAAATGTTGACCTACCGTTGAGCCGCGCTCATAAAATTCGGACAGAAATATTATTTTACATGGAAAAGTGATCAGTCACAGCCCTGACTTCTCATCTATTCTAATTACCCAGGGATAAATTCCGCGTGTATCTGGAATATATACGGCCTCCTTGCATACTTCACATCATTTAATTCTGGGCTAAAATTAATTTTGGACGACATTTCTGATTTTATGTCCACGCCATAAATTAATGAATTAATCATAGACTTCTTGTTTTATGATCTACTTCCCACTATAATTTTACAATGAATTATACAACAATCTAGCCCGATATTAAATACGATTTTGGGACAATTACACGCCATTTCTTTCCTGCCGTCCTCCCGAGCCTTCCAGGTTCTCAGTTACACGCCATGTTCCTGGGCGTCCGGCACAATGAAGAAAAAAATGACGAAAATACCTAATAATTAATCTGCCAATCTATTTCTACACTCAGAACATTTGGCACATTTCTACTAAGCTGAGCTTGAAAGTTAACGTCATAATATCACTCTTGAAGTATACTAAAATGTGTTCACAAACGTAAAGCTGAAGTTTAATCTGCTTATATGTTGGTTTGATTTAAGACCACCTCTCTCTAACTGAATCGGTATATAGGCTGCCAGTGAACAGAGCAGGCATGGAAGGGGAGGGTGATGCATGTTATTTGTGCTTAAGCTATTGAGCCCTGTAAAGAATAGTTTCTTCCTAATAAAGTGCATTCTCATTTTCGGGGTAGGTCTTATATTACAGAAATCCCCGAAGATAGCGCTAGGTCTTACTTTCGGGGAAACACGGTAACTAAGACCCTATTCACATTGAGCGATTTATCTCGCGATTCCAGCTCCAAAATCGCTCAAATGTCGCTCAATGTAGCTCGTCCAATGCATTTCAATGGAGTTGTTCACATCTCACAGCTCAATGTCGCTTGTAGCTCAAACATGACCCATTTGTAGGCGGATTTTGTGCGATTTGGCCCAATAGGCTACAATGGTGTAGCTCAATGTCGCACTACAGAAGTGTCACTTTCGCACAGAAATATAAGGAAGGAATGAAGTCACATCAAGACCGCTTTTGATTGGTTACAACCCAATGCAGCAGCTACGAAGTCCCTGCGAAAAGTCGCGCCACGTAGCGCGACAGAATGTGCACTGTAGTTCAATGTCGCTCAGCTTTTTTGGATGTAGCTCAGTGTGAATGGGGTCTAAGATCTGTTCAACATGCACACCGGAAATACAAACGAGGGACACCCAGTCATTTCTTCCTTTCAACCACTACTTAAGATCATTTTAAATGTTTCTGCTAGATGTAGGAGGACAGCCATGTTAGCCCCATCTTGTCTCTCATTGTTAGTCAGTCACTGTATAATTCCTTTCACAGAATCCTCATAGAGGGGAGGGGACCACATACTAAACTTATTAGAATGATGAGGAAGTGGTTGATATTTTTTTCCCTCTAGTGATCTGCCCAATCCACGGGATCCATTCCCTCTGGTCAAATATCTTCTGACTTGCCCTCATATTTAATACATTTGTTACATAGTATTTGAGGTTGAATAAAGACATTAGTCCATCAAGTCCAACCTATTAGGATCTCATTCTAGGAGTACCTGTACCCCTGTATATTACCGGTACCCCTGTATATTAAGGTCCCTTAAGAAATCGTCCAAAAGTTTCTTGAACAATTCCACATTATTTGCTGAAATCGCCGCCTGTGGCAGTGAGTTCCAGACCCTAACTGATCTTACTGTGAAGAACCCCCTTCGCCCCTTGTGCTGGAATTTTTTTTCCACCAATTTTAGGTGGTGGCCTCTAGTTTTTGTAATGGAGTTAATTTTAAACAGTTTATCGCTAATGTTGCTACCACCATTGAACATTTTGTACATGGAGATCATATCCCCCCTTAATCTCCTCACCTCCAATGTGAACATGTTTAAATTTAGTAGCCTTGTCTCGTAGCTCTGGTCCTCCATACCCCTAATTAGTTTGGTTGCCCTCCGCTGGACTTTTTCCAACTCAAGGACATCTTTTCTTAGTACTGGTGACCAGAACTGGACCGCGTACTCCAGATGAGGTCGAACCAATGATCTATAAAGTGGCAAAATTATAGACTTGTCCCTGCAATACATCCCCTTTTTAATACAGGACAAGACCCTGCTAGCTTTGTTTACAGCAGCCTGGCACTGCAAACTACCTTTCAGTTTGTGGTCTACAATGACCCCCAAATCCTTCTCCATTTGTTATTTTATAGTGGGGAGAATGTCACCTTTTCTATGGTCAGGTCAACTGGTTAAAGGGTTTCTGGACTCCTTCCCAGTTCCAATGCAATTCCGTTGGATAGCGAGCTCCCCCGCTCCCCTCTCTGAGCTCCAGTTAATAACAGGAACTTCCTATATTCAGGAATGACTGATAATGGAGTTATATCCTCTCATAGTTGCCCCTTACATCCCTGACCAATGACAGAACCTCCACCCCAGTCGCGGGATTTCTTCGCAATACTTACTGTTAGCTAGCAGGTGACTTTGCTGGAGAGGACTTAACGGATGGGCTCCCCCAATGCTGGACTGTCCGGATAGCGTGATGTGTCCCAGTCCGTGTTGGGTACCACTGCCGGTGATCGGAGACTGAAGCTTCTCCTTATCCCACGAGGACTCGCTGCCACCTGGTGAAAAGATAGAAATGTTTATCAAATGGAGGACAGTGTACAGAGCTCATACCTTCTTCTGTGGGACATTTCTAAGAGTCAGTTAGCTGTAGTCACCTTTTGGTAACATTCATCCTTCATTAAAACTTTTCCATTTGTTTGTCCTGTTGACAGAAACATGTTCGATGGCTCATTGGTTTTGTTCATCACTCTTCCAGTTTGCCACTTGGTGACTTTTTCTGACCATTTTTTTGCCATTGTCCCCATATTTTATTTGAATACACCACATTTATAATACATGATCTCGAAGTTCAGCAGGTACGGTCACCTTTTCTTATCGAAGTATGTCTTATTTCTGAAAATTAAAGGAGAGCTATGGGCTTAGGGCTTTTCCCCATAGTTCTCCTTAGGGTAATACCCCCCCCCCTCATAGTTCTCCTTTAAGAACTTTTGTTCCCTGTTAGCCATATAATCCCTGGTGCAGAAAATGTAATAGAAATAATGGGAAAGGAAAGCCCATACAGGACTTCTAGAGTGCCTTGTGCATATGAAGTCAGACAGCTATCTCTTTTATATGAAATATACAATATATATATATATGACGTCAAAAAAAACAAAACGCAGTATTGCAGTGTGCGATGATACCTTTCTTATTGGACTAACAAAATATATAAAAGACAAGCTTTCGAGAGTGAACCTCTCTTCTTCAGGTCAGAAGCAATACAGTGTCCAATAAGAAAGGTATCATTGCACACTGCAAAACTACGTTTTTGTTTTTTTTTGACGTCTTGTCTACTGGACTAATACGGCTTACCCATTTATATTGCACTAGAAATTATATATATATAAGTGGTGGTAACTTTATAAAAGGGTGCACCCAGATTCAGATAAGCTCCCCTGCCTGCGGACCCCCACAACCAGCGGGCCAGGGCTGTGGGGAAGAGGCCCTTGTCCCCCCCATGTTGAGGGCAAGTGGCCAGGTATGGAGCAGCAGGGAGGGCAAATTTGCATGCCTCCGAATATTCGTTATAAAAATTTTAGTTATTTAGTTATTAAGTTATTTTCCCATTGGGAAATTCTGATGCAATCGAATTTCACAATTTGCTGACTGACATTTGGACGAAAACGAATGCAGCAGTCTACTCAGTTAAAGACCAGGGACACTCGGCAGAAGACCTGGGGCACACTCGGCAGAAGACCTGGGGCACACTCGGCAGAAGACCTGGGGCACAGTCGGCAGAAGACCTGGGGCACACTCGGCAGAAGACCTGGGGCACACTCGGCAGAAGACCTGGGGCACACTCGGCAGAAGACCGGGCACACTCGGCAGAAGACCGGGCACACTCGGCAGAAGACCGGGCACACTCGGCAGAAGACCTGGGGCACACTCAGCAGAAGACCTGGGGCACACTCAGCAGAAGACCTGGGGCACACTCGGCAGAAGACCGGGCACAGTCGGCAGAAGACCGGGCACACTCGGCAGAAGACCGGGCACACTCTCGGCAGAAGACCGGGCACACTCTCGGCAGAAGACCGGGCACACTCTCGGCAGAAGACCTGGGGCACTCAGCAAGATATCTAGGGAACTCTTTAAGAAGATCTGGTGCACTCAGTAGAAAAACCGGAACACTCAGGTGCCCCTGGCTGCAAAGGTGCAGAGATGTACCTGCTCAACCCCAGCCTAGGCATGTAGCCTTGGCATCAGTGAATGCCAGCAATGTGTATCCAGCATACAATTGTGGGGGACATACGCAGAGGAGAAGTACCTTTGCACACCCCGCCATCAACTGTGTCTGATATTCATTAGCAAAGACAGTTCAGTGCCAACTGTAAAACGAGTTACAAATTAAATCTAGCATAAAGTTAACAATAATAATATAAAATGTGTCTGTTTAAACCATTTCTGTATGCAGATAGAAGTGTCCAGGGTGGCTGTAAAAAATTAAACAATTAAAAACAATGGCCTTTAGAGATGGCACTAGGCAGTTGGCCTTGAGGGGTAGCGGGCACAAATGCAGCCCCCCGGCCTGTGCTAATGATATCCACACAAAAAAAAAAAGCCAAAAAAGATTTAATTACGCATCTGACACTCTAATGGGCCCCCACAACACTCATACAACAACATCTAATCATTACAGTTCATTGAAATGGCTTCCTAATGAAGGCAGCCAATAATTTCACATCTTGTTGTAGAAAATATCACAGATCATTTACAAACTGGAAGATAATATTCTGCAATTTTGTTTTATTTTTTTATTAATTTATTTTTTAATGCCACTGGTTTTTGCTAACTGCAAAACTCAAAGAAACTGATTGTAAAAATACAAGATTACTATTATTACAGGTTACCTGTTGCATAGCTGGGTATACCTGTTTACATTGTCAGCTGTCCTGCTGTGTAATGTCACTTATTAGTTTACATGAAAAAACCAATAGGGACTGTGAAAGGTGGTCTTCATCTATGTGTTTTATGTATTATTATATACAGGTGAAACTCGAAAAATTAGAATATCGTGCAAAAGTTAATTTATTTCACTAATGCAACTTAAAAGGTGAAACTAATATATGAGAGAGACTCATTACATGCAAAGCAAGATAATTCAAGCCGTGATTTGTCATCATTGTGATGATTATGGCTTACAGCTCATGAAAACCCAGATCCACAATTTCAGAAATTTTTTGTCAGTGTGGGCAGGTGCCAAGTCCTGCTGGAAAATGAAGTCAGCATCCCCCAGCATCTGTGGAAGAAAGCATGAAGTGCTCCAAAATCTCCTGGTAGACGGCTAAGTTGCATTAGTGAAATAAATGAACTTTTGCACGATATTCTAATTTTCCGAGTTTCACCTGTATTTATTATTATGATTAGTATTTATATAGCACTGACAATTGACGCAGTACTTTACATATTGCCAATTTGGATCAGTCCCCGCCCTTGAGGAGCTTACAACCTAAGATCCCTATCTTACATGCATACAGGCTCGATTTAGACCGGAGTCAATGAACCTACCAGCATGCCTTTGAAGTGTGGGAGGAAAGTGGGGTACCCGGAGGAAACCCCCCGCAAGCATGCAATGCCCTTACTGATAGTGTCCTGACTGGGAATTGAACCGGGGACCGGCAGTACCGCAAGGCAAAGGTGTTACCCACTAAGCCACTCATGCTCCTTCTCCCAGTCTCAGTGCTGAACATGAGCTGCAAGAGGAAGATACCAACCCAAATTCAGGTACCTGAATGATTTGCATTACAAAAATACATTTAATGATGTATTGATGAACGCAGAGCTGGTTTGTAATGTGTCTTTTATATCTGCTCGGAGTTTAGCTTTAAAAACCTTTTTTATCCCATAGTTCTCACGGGCAGGGCCGGATTTCCCACAAGGCCAACCGAGGCCCGGCCTTGGGGCAGCAGGGAGTAGAGGGGCAGCAGGTGTGTGGAATTCCCATCTCCCAATGCCCGGGACATGCAGTTCTGGGTGCCGGGCGGGTAGTTGTTTTCTACATTTAGCCCGGCTTTGGAAGTAGCAGACGAGTGAGACGCTGTGCACAATTTACACACTTTAACTATTTTGACCCCAGGGTTGAGAGCGCAGCTGCTTTAATATCAGGATATTAAATCAGGGCTACCCATAAAGCGCGGATCCACATCTTTTACTTGGGCAAGTAGAGCTAAATGTACAGCGGGGGAAGCCGCCACTTTTTTTGTACAAGTGATCCTGGTGATGTCACCGAGATCACTTGTATGCAGCCTTCAGGTCTGCCATTCTCCATGTGGGGGATTGGCGGGGAGGGGGGCGCCTTGAGGAACCTGGCCTTGGGGCAGCAGAGAGAGTAAATCCGGCCCTAGTCACGGGAGGACATATACTAACCTCCTCCTGTGACCCAAAGCTCAGTATATATCGGGCTATTGCCAGTGATATACCGAGAGCGCCGCAGCCGGGAATACTGTCAAAATCCACCCGGCTGGCTGATTGACAGCGGGCTCTACCTATCTAGAGGCAGAGCCAGCTGTGCCCACCCCCTTCCGTTCCTCCAATCAGTACTGGAGGATCGGAGAAGGAGAGAATCCCTGTGGGGAGCGGTCACCGACACTCACCTCTCTCTGCAGGGAGATGATCGGGAAGTGAGCGAGCAACGGTATGTGTTCCCTCACTTCCAGATCTATAGAGCCGACGTGTGAACATTTCAATGTCGGCTCTAACTATGAGGAGGAGTGAAGATCACTCACCTCGTAGTTCTCCTTTAACTTTGAATTTTTGGTGATAGCCTCCGTTTAATGTCATTCCTTCCATTATCTCACTTCCAGAGCAGACGTCTTCACCTGCAGCGGGAGAAAGTCATCATTCGTAGAGCAAGGAAGAGCGAGCCTGCAGAAGCGCATTCTATATTTCAAAGGCAGCGAGCGAGACGGTTACAATCAAACAATACAAGGAAAGGCAAGTGTTGTAATTTAATGTGCGCGCCACACCAACAACATGTTCAGCTGTCGCAATGAATCTCCGGTCTTTTATCTCCGCGAATTTAGATGTAAGTGTATCACGCCATCCGCGTCCGCACTCCAGATCCCCCGGGAGGACGGCTGATTTTTCTTCTTTATTTTATTTAATATCTGGAACAGGAGCCGGGCAAGTCTCGGCGCTGAATAAAACCAACATTTATCATCCTGGGAAACTGCTACATGAAAGTAAATTTTCACTCTCGCGAAGTGCTACCGGGAAAAAAATAAATAAATAAAACGTTTCATCGGGAAAGTCAGAAAATATACGGAGGTGGCCGCCGCGATTAATAACAGGGGAGTCGCAATATTTCAGCCCCTGTCTGGCTACGGGGTCGGCCGGGCAGCGCGGCAGGGGACAAACTTCAAAGCAGACGGGTTAACGAGGAACTCCGATAGGCAAAGCTTTGCAGCAACTATAATGGGTGAGAGAGAGAGAAAGAGGGGAGAGGAGAGGGAAGGAGAGAAGAGAGGAGAGGGAAGGAGAGAAGAGAGGAGAGGGAAGGAGAGAAGAGAAAAGAGGGAAGGAGAGAAGAGAAAAGGAGAGAAGAGAAAAGAGGAAAGGAGAGAAGAGAGGTGAGGGAAGGAGAGATTACCCCTGATAATGCCCCCTGACTCCCCTCCTCTCCCCTTTATATTATCCCTTACCCCTGATAATGTCCCCGGACTCCCCTCCTCTCCCCTTTATATTACCCCTTACCCCTGATAATGTCCCCGGACTCCACTCCTGTCCCCTTTATATTACCCCTGATAATGTCCCCGGACTCCCCTCCTCTCCCCTTTATATTACCCCTTACCCCTGATAATGTCCCCGGACTCCCCTCCTGTCCCCTTTATATTACCCCTTACCCCTGATAATGTCCCCGGACTCCCCTCCTATCCCCTTTATATTACCCCTTACCCCTGATAATGTCCCTGGACTCCCCTCCTATCCCCTTATTATTACCTCTTACCCCTGATAATGTCCCTGGACTCCCCTCCTATCCCCTTTATATTACCTCTTACCCCTGATAATGTCCCCGGACTCCCCTCCCATCCCCTTATTATTACCTCTTACCCCTGATAATGTCCCTGGACTCCCCTCCCATCCCCTTATTATTACCTCTTACCCCTGATAATGTCCCCGGACTCCCCTCCTATCCCCTTTATCGTCTCCTGCTCTGTTCTCTCATTCATTCTCCCTTTACTTAAAGTGGAACTCCAAGGAAGCAGCTAAATGCCACATCCAAGTAACCTGCCGCTGCCTGTATCCCATAGACTGCAGGTTTGCTTTAAGAGGAAACCAAATGTAAAAAATAAGGAGAGCGCGGCCTGGCAGCTCCGCTCACTCCAACAGATGTATCACTAAACAAGATGGAGGTCAGAGCGCGGCTTGTGGTGCTGAAAGAGCAGAGTGACAGGAGAGCGGGAGATGGAAAACAATGCCATTATTTAATCAATACAATGTATATATTTCCTGGTGATGGATGGAGTACAGGACACATATTTATGTATTAGTGAAATACTCAGCGCAGACCAGAAATTGATATCGTTAATTGCTCCCGACGTCACTGACACCTGGAACGAGCAGAACACTTCCATTACTGTGATTTAAAGGTAAACTCCATGCAGATACCCCCAAAAACACTCTTCTGTGCACTTAGTTTATAATGAATGATGATAGTGAGACTGATGTGACCGGCTCAGTATTCTCTGTACGGCGCTGCGGTATATGTCAGAACTATAAATGTATAATAATAGTGTGTGACTGTGGGGGGACATTAGAGTGTAAGTTCCTCTGTCCAGAGACTGATGTGAACGGCTCAGTGTGCTCTGTACAGCACTGCGGTATATGTCAGAGCTATATAAATGTATAATAGTGCGTGACTGTGGGGGGACATTAGACAGTAAACTCCTCTGTACAGAGATTGATGTGACTGGGGGGGGGGACATTAGAGTGTAAGCTCCTCTGTACAGAGACTGATGTGACTGTGGGGGAGGGGACATTAGAGTGTAAGCTCCTCTGTACAGAGACTGATGCGACTGTGGGGGAGGGGACATTAGAGTGTCAGCTCCTCTGTACAGAGACTGATGTGACTGGCTCAGTGTTCTCAGTACAGGACTGCAGTATATGTCAGAGCTATATACATGTATAATAATAGTGTGCGACTGTGGGGGGACATTAGAGTGTAAGCTCCTCTGGCGCAGAGACTTGATCAGTGTTCTCTGCACAGCATTGCGGAATATGTAAATGAATCAGATAAGACATTGTATATGATATAAAGAATTCACAGGACAAATTAATTCGGCGTACGGGGAGGGGGGCGGGCACAGCGGTAACGGCTGGCGATACGGGGCACCTGTTCCGTCTTGCACCAGAATCTGGCAAGGAATGTATTAATTTTCCATCAAACGTGGCAGATTTTCTGGAATTTGCAGGTTTGGCCCATCAATCACGGGACATAAATGAGATGAAGGTGACTCTCCTCTACTCAGCTTCTGTTATTATGGGTGTTATTGCAGCCGCACGCTTTACTGTCCATATGTTGTGTGACAGAGCAGATATATGATCCGGACAGGTGCAGACAATATGCAGAAGAACTTAATAGGCTGCAAGACTCGGTACCGGCAACCCTCGCACATTTCACTATAGGATCTGCAATTAAACAATTCTTCCTTCTCAGCAGGATTGGGGGAAAAATATGGAGCTTCTAAACTTAGAAAACAAGCAAACCTGTCCAATGGTCTGATTTATGTACCGAGCAGCCAACTGGAACCGGAATAATGGGCAAAAGAAGCAATGACCCTATGGCACACCTAGACACAAGCCCCAACAAAGATGTGGGGGGACCCAGAGTCAAGGGTGGGCTGAACCACACTGGGAGAAGAGAACCCAACTGGAACCGAGAAAATGGGCAAAAGCAGTACTGACCCCATGGCACAACAAGATACAAGCCTCCCATGGCACAGCAAGGCACAAGCTTTCCCCCCCCCGCAAGATGGTGGGGGACCCAGAGTCAAGGGTGGGCTAAACTACACTGGGAGAAGAGAACCCAACTGGAACCGAGAAAATAGGCAAAAGCAGCACTTACCCCACAGCACACTACACCAAGACCTGAGCGCCACTCAAAATCAAGTGACCGTGGTGGGGGACCCAGGGTCAAGGGTGGGCTGAATCACACAGGAGAACAGCACACAACTAGAACTCAGGAAAATGGCCAAAAGCAGAATTGACCCCCCTCCACCCAGAATACCAAGACACAAAGCCCCCTTTAAGATGGTGGGGGTACCCAGGGCTAAGGGTGGGCTTAACCAAACTGGGGAGAAGGACACGCAACAGGCACCTAGAAAATGGCCACAAGCAGCGCTGACCCATGGCGCACAAAGATGCCCCCCCCCCCAGATCAAGTAACCCTGGTGGGGGACACGGTCAAGGCTGAGCTGAACCACAACGGGAGAACAGCACTCTACTGGAACAGAGAAAATGGGCAACTGCAGCACTGATCCCATGGCATGCCAAGAAACAGCCCCCCCTTCCCCGCAAATCAAGTGATTATTGGGTCATGGGTGAGCTTAACCACACTGGGGGAACAGCTCTCCCATTATAACCTGAAGAGCTGGGCTGTGACTGACAGCCGGGTCTTGCTCTGGGGCTCAGGAACGACCGTCAGCTCTCCTGTATAAATGACCCCTGCAAACACTTAACATGCTCCATTCACAAATACAATGTAACAACAACACTTACATTGTATATTAGGAAGTTGTTTCTATTTTAATAACATTTGATTTTAAGTTTAAACAATTTTTAACCCTAATTTACTTGAACCCCTTCCAATATTTCTTACCGTGGCATGAGAGACACAGAATCATGGGGTGTGTCAGTATATGTTTTGTCAATGAGACTGTCACAGGTCGGCTCAGTAGATCTGGAAGTGAGCGAACACATATCGGCGTTCGCTCACTTCTCGATCCTGTCACGGCTCTCTGCCGTGACAGGGGGAGGGGCTGAATTCCCCCCTCCCCGCTCCGATACTCCAGCGCTGACTGGCGGGACGGACGGGGGAGAGGGCGGGTACAGCTGGCTCTGCCTCTAGATAGGCGGAGCCAGCTGTCACTCACGCAGCTGGGCGGATCCTGGCACAATTGTCGGGATCCGCTCCGGCTGCGGCGTCTCAGTATACCGCGAGCTACAGCTCCCTATATACTGAGCTTAGGGTGACGGGAGGACGCTAGTTTGTGTCCTCCCGTTATCCTAAGGAGAACTATGGGGAAAAACACTGACCCCATAGTTCTCCTTTAAACTTCACCACCCTCTCCCCTGTTGGATCGGGGCAATCGTCTATAACAAAGTGCATAATAGCAATTTGGTACGCGAGTATTCAAGTCCAATATGGCAGAAAATAGTGACAGGTATATCTGTCATGAGAGCCGCATTTTATGTATTGCGTCAAAGGGATACAGTGTGTCAAAGATGATGACAACTACAGCTGGCGGTATACTGAGCTTAGGGTGACGGGAGGACGCTAGTTTGTGTCCTCCCGTTACCCTAAGGAGAACTATGGGGAAAATTGCTGCCTTTACCCCATAGTTCTCCTTTAAGGCTGACAGTCAGGGATAGCATGCAGCACATTTGATGTCCCATATTGTCCTCGCATTGGCTCTTTCATTGCTTGATTAGTTATCGGCGGGATTTTTAGGGCTTGCTGGATATTTGGCAACATTGTTATTTTTCGAGTGGACACAAATGTGATCTTTTCAGATGTTTCTTTCTACTCTGTAACAAAGTGCCTTTGGCAGTAACACGCCATTGGTGGTTTCTTTCTTCCACCAATTCCTTTCTATGCTCCCTCATCATTGGTGAATGTTTAGGGTGAAGACGCCTGGAAAGCAATCCCCGGAATATTTGTCAGATTTCACTCACACCACTCCCCATTATTTTCTTTAACTATTTTCATTTTCTACATTCATCGCCAACCGCAGAGTGTCAGTGGGTGGGAGGAGCATCTGTACGACCCCCATTCACACTGAGCTACATCAGAACGATTTTGAGCTGAGCGACATTGAGCTACAGTGCACATTTCGTCGCGCTACGTAACGTGACTTTTCGCAGGGACTTCGTAGCTGCTACATTGGGCTGTAACCAATCAAATGCGGTCTTAATCTGACATCGTTCCTACCTTCTTATATTTCTGTGGAAAAGTAACACTTCTGAAGCGCGACATTGAGGTACGCCATTAGGCTCCATTCACACAAAGCGATTTATGGCGCGATTCCCGCCGCGATATCGCGCATTTTTGCCATGCGATATCGCGAGAAGTCGCCGGCCAATTATTTCATTGGAGCTGTCTTAATGTACAGCTCCATGTCGCCCGTCGCAAGTCCCTTCTACAGGACCCTTTTTCGGCGGGTTTTGCGCGATTTTCCTATTTTTTAATGCAGCCCGACGGTGAAGGTCGCGCTACCGTCGCTGGATCTTCGCCCCGAAAGTTGCGCTATGCCGGATCCGCTGCAAAAGGTATGTCGCTTAGTGCGAATGGGGCTTTAAAGTCTATCGGGCCAAATCGCACAAAATCCGCCGAAAAGTAGGTCGTGTGCGAGCGACAAGCTTGAGCGACGAGCTACAGGCCACATTGAGCATTGAAATGCATTGGACGAGCTGCATTGAGCTGATATCTGAGCGATAAATCGCTCAGTGTTGAACGGGGTCCACGTGAGAAAATAATAAGCGCAGTCCTGTCATGTTGTGCGCAACCAACTGTAGAAGATGTAGAAAGAAAGAAAAGAAAACTGCTGATGGAAAATGTTGTTTCTTTTTTCCACAAAAGAAACAAAATGAAATCGAGAATGTAACAAAAATAGTTTTAGATTTTTTTTTTTTACCGCAGCAAAATCTCTCCGTGTTCAGACACAAACCTGCAGATCCGCCATCTTCACGCCAACAGCAGCGCCGCGGACGGGGGATGGGGGTGATTTAAAGCAGGTTAAAGTGTCAGATTGGAAAAGGCTCTGTGATGGCTTTACTGGGCCAAATCCAAAAAAGTATCAAGTGGTTCAGCAGATGTAATTACCGCTCAGCCCTGCCAAAGCATTGAAATGCGTCCATTAATTCTGCAATTCCCAGCATGTCCATCAGTCAGTCATACTTAAAAAATATGTCTGTCACAGCTTAGGTGAAGTAATCTTTTAATAATTATGCCGCGAAAAAGCCGAAAATAGGCGCCGAGGCGCTCCAAAACTTCGGGGGTGGAAAAAATATGAAACAGAGCTTGACGGGGAAAACGTCGAAAGAGACGGGCTGTCAGGAGGGCGATTTCCTCAGCCCCCGGAAACACCTGTGAGGGAGGTCGCCACCCCGAAAGTACACCGCTCGTCTCATTGTAGGATGGAAGTCCGGAATGAGGAACGACGTAACCAAGACAAGTGCTCATAACCATTGTAATTCTAAGGCCACTGTACAAGATGACCTCCGTCTTTCCCTTCAGTCTTCTATCTGACCTCCGTTCTCCCCTTCAGTCTTCTATCTGACCTCCGTCCTCCCCTTCAGTCTTCTATCTGACCTCCGTCCTTCCCTTCAGTCTTCTATCTGACCTCCGTCCTCCCCTTCAGTCTTCTATCTGACCTC
>NW_017307481.1:39361-49179 GCF_000935625.1 Nanorana parkeri | reverse complement strand
GTCTTCTATCTGACCTCCGTCCTTCCCTTCTGTCTTCTATCTGACCTCCGTCCTCCCCTTCAGTCTTCTATCTGACCTCCGTCCTCCCCTTCAGTCTTCTATCTGACCTCCGTCCTCCCCTTCAGTCTTCTATCTGACCTCCGTCCTCCCCTTCAGTCTTCTATCTGACCTCCGTCCTCCCCTTTAGCCTTCTATCTGACCTCCGTCCTCCCATTCAGTCTTATATCTATAAGCTGTAATGCAGAAAAAGCGTTTTCACCAGTTACAGCTTCTATACCAGTCTTTGTCCCCGGGTCTCCGGCGCCCAAACACTGGCAGCAATTTTAAGACGACCAGAAAACAAAAATTTGTTGAGATAATTTCCATAAAAATGAAAACTCCGATCCGGCTGTATAGATACTTGGATGGCGGACAACGAGTCCGCTCGCCCGCTCTTCGTCCTCCTCCCTGCCCGTGCGCGCGGTTAATTGCCGTGTTGCCGAACCACCTTGATTATGTTTTGAGAAAATATTGACAGCTTGAGCCCTCATTCCGATGGCCGGCGTCAGGCGGCGCAAGGCTTGCCGTCGCCTTTCTTGCGAGCCGCGCCATCTGCCAGAGGTGGCATCGCCCCGGCCTTTCCGCCCGGCTCCCTCCAAGAATTCATCTGCCGCTGCCTAATGCTGGCGGAATGGAGGGGATTAAGACTCCGATGCAACAGAGACTATTGATAATTTGCAATAATTGGGAAGAAATGAAGATGAATGAGCTCGAGGACGGGGAGGCAATTAGTCGTATCGCCAGTACAGCTGCGTTCCCGGCCCCCGGCTCCCCTGGCCTTTCCGCCAGGAAGGTACGTGCAAATGAAGCATAATGACAAATACGCCCTCCCCGCCGCCCCGGCTGCCAGCGCCAAAGATGTGAAAGCGGAGAATCGTTACATTGTTGCACAGCCTGTTGAGAAATGCAACAAATGTAACAAAGGTAAGAACTCTAAGACCCCGTTCACATTGAGCGATTTATCGCGCGGTAATTCCCGCAATATCGCGGCAAATTACCGCGCGATATCGCGCTCCAATGCAATCCAATGGGGCAAAGGGTCCTGCTGTCGCGGGTCGTGTGTCACTACAGCAGGACCCTTTTTGGAGCGGATTTAGCCGCGATTCAAGCTTGCTCAATGCAAGCTTGAACTACATCGCCCAGCAAATCTTGCGATGTTGCGCATAATGCAAATCGCGCGACAAACGCGCGATTTGCATATCGCACAGTGGGAACGGGGCCTAAGACACCACGTGATTTGTTTGTTTTTTTATCGTCTTTTGATCGCTCGTGTGTTTAGAATGGATCGCGATTGATCCTGAGCGCCGGCGTCGCGGCCAACACTCCACACCACGCTGGGAAATCTCTTCAAACTCAAAACTTATTTCGGTCATGTAAATCGTGCTACAAAGTTACAATTAGGGATGCGCCGATGCCAGTATCAGTATTGGTGCCGATACTGGGTATTTTACGAGTACTTGTGAAAATCCCGATACCAAAAATGTTCAAATTGAAGTGGCTGCCTTAGGTCCGCCCGCACATCTCCCCCTCTTGAGACCCTCTGCATCCCTCCCGAGACCCTGCGCACCCCTCCTGAGACTCTCTGGCTCAAACATCAGGCCGGCATCCCTGAGCAGAGCAACAGCACAGAGTTTGTAGCAAATTCATATACTATTATTCTGCATTGCTGTATAATGTATTGCTGGGATTTATAGTCCTCTATAGCTGGTGATATTATTCTGCATTGCTGTATAATGTAGTCCTCTACAGCTGATAGTATTATTCTGCGTTGTTATATAAAGTATTGCTGGGATTTATAGTCCTCTATAGCTGGTGATATTATTCTGCATTGCTGTATAATGTAGTCCTCTACAGCTGATAGTATTATTCTGCGTTGTTATATAAAGTATTGCTGGGATTTATAGTCCTCTATAGCTGGTGATATTATTCTGCATTGCTGTATAATGTAGTCCTCTACAGCTGATAGTATTATTCTGCGTTGTTATATAAAGTATTGCTGGGATTTATAGTCCTCTATAGCTGGTGATATTATTCTGCATTGCTGTATAATGTAGTCCTCTACAGCTGATAGTATTATTCTGCGTTGTTATATAAAGTATTGCTGGGATTTATAGTCCTCTATAGCTGGTGGTATTATTCTGCATTGCTGTATAATGTAGTCCTCTACAGCTGATAGTATTATTCTGCGTTGTTATATAAAGTATTACTGGGATTTGTAGTCCTCTATAGCTGGTGATATTATTCTGCATTGCTGTATAATGTATTGCTGGGAGTTGTAGTCCTCTATAGCTGGTATTATTCTGCATTGTTGTATAATGTATTGCTGAGATTTACCTCTACAGCTTGGAGTCAGTGGCAGAACTACCAGGGGGCGCAGTGTTTGCAGCTGTGGCTGGGCCCTGTTGCTCCGCCACTGTCCTAAAAATCATTGGTCTGTATGGTTTTAGAAAAAATGTCACATGACACAAAAAAAATGGTATCAGTAATTGGTATCGGCGAGTACTTGAGGAAAAGTATTGGTCCTAGTTCTGCAAAAAATGGTTTTCGTGCTTCCCTAGTTACAATGTTGCAGTCTGATCACTGGGGGAGGGGAGACTGAGGAAATGGTTCCTCCTGCCTGCAGCAGACTGATCACTACTGCAGCAGACTGATCACTGGGGGAGGGGAGACTGAGGAAATGGCTCCTCCTGCCTGCAGCAGACTGATCACGGGGGGAGAGGAGACTAAGGAAATGGTTCCTCCTGCCTGCAGCAGACTGATCACTGGGGGAGGGGAGACTAAGGAAATGGTTCCTCCTGCCTGCAGCAGACTGATCACTGGGGGAGGGGAGACTGAGGAAATGCTTCTGACTGATGACATCATCTCAGCCTAGGCAAAGTGACAGATTGGAGCTCAGGAACGGCTTTTTCATGATAAAAGGTGTAACTTTTCTGAATAATGACCCTGTGGCTGTATATTGGGTAGGTCAGGAATTTAATTATGTAGAATTACCTAAAGATCAACTTATAAGGGGGTCTATGAATCAATGAACTGTAACACTTAGGCTGGGTTCACACCTAGGAGTAATTAATATGCCCGTTTCGCGTCGCTCGTTTTTACCGCGATTGGCGGTAATGGTTCCTCCTGCCTGCAGCAGACTGATCACTGGGGGAGGGGAGACTAAGGAAATGGTTCCTCCTGCCTGCAGCAGACTGATCACTGGGGGAGGGGAGACTGAGGAAATGCTTCTGACTGATGACATCATCTCAGCCTAGGCAAAGTGACAGATTGGAGCTCAGGAACGGCTTTTTCATGATAAAAGGTGTAACTTTTCTGAATAATGACCCTGTGGCTGTATATTGGGTAGGTCAGGAATTTAATTATGTAGAATTACCTAAAGATCAACTTATAAGGGGGTCTATGAATCAATGAACTGTAACACTTAGGCTGGGTTCACACCTAGGAGTAATTAATATGCCCGTTTCGCGTCGCTCGTTTTTACCGCGATTGGCGGTTAAAACAACGCGCGTTTCCGAGGGCTACTTGGCTGTATCCCAATGGAAACGCGAGACCAAAAACGCCCCAAAGAAGCACATGTTCTTCTTTGGGCGTAGGCCGTTTTGTAGCGCGTTCAGACGGGCTGAAATACGGAAAGGTGTGAACCGTACCCATAGAAAACAATGGGATTTTCATGTTTGTACGTTTTGTAGAGCGTTCATAGAGCGTTGAATGCGCAACAAAACGTAAAAGGTGTGAACAGGGCCTTATGCATGATGAACAGCTGACTTGACGAAGGTGAAGAGCAGGAGTGAGTGATAGAAGTCACAGATGGCACCGTGTGTCCGCCATTTTTGCCATGGTGACCCCGATGAAATGGTGAATCTGAGCTGGTCGAGGACGGACGCCATTTCTTGAACGTGGTCGCTTGCAGCGCACATCAGAGTACAATACACGACGGCGGATACAATGTAACGGAACGTTGTATCTGGTAGCGAACACGCCACACCTGGGAGCGGAGCTTTGATGTGTCATTGCACACGCCGGACGGATCAGAGGAAATGACAGCAATTAGGAAATCTCTTTGTTTTCCCCCACTGTCCCCGAGTTACGTCCTGTCAGCTGTCTGCCTTTCTTCTTCACGTGACAAGTACAGCGGAGCGCGCAGCGTGCTCAGGAGCGTCACAGCGGACGGCTAAGACTTCACCTTTACATCACAGAAATAAATTAGTTAAAAAAACCCTCACATACCGCTCCCGTATGCCGATACATTATATCTAAAGAGATGCGTGTTATAGGATACTGAATAATGAATGCAGCCTTTTATCCCTTCAACTCCCAGGACAGCCATTATCCCTGATGCCGGTCTGATGTGGGAGGGGCTTCACTTGAAAGTTTAAAAAAAACAACAACTTTATTTGGATGGAGGTGATGCCAGTTAGGTACACTAGATACAATAGGGATGGAGATGGCAGTGGATTAAGGTGATGCCAGTTGAGTACACTAGATACAATAGGGAAGAGGATGGCAGTGGATGGAGGTGATGCCAGTTGAGTACACTAGACACAACAGGGAAGAGGATGGCAGTGGATGGAGGTGATGCCAGTTGAGTACACTAGATACAATAGGGAAGAGGATGGCAGTGGATGGAGGTGATGCCAGTTGAGTACACTAGACACAATAGGGAAGAGGATAGCAGTGGATGAAGGTGATGCCAGTTGGGTACGCTAGATACAAAAGGGAAGAGGATGGCAGTGGATGGAGGTGATGCCAGTTGAGTACACTAGACACAACAGGGAAGAGGATGGCAGTGGATGGAGGTGATGCCAGTTGTGTACACTAGATACAATAGGGAAGAGGATAGCAGTGGATGGAGGTGATGGCAGTTAGGTACACTAGATACAATAGGGAAGAGGATGGCAGTGGATGGAGGTGATGCCAGTTGAGTACACTAACTACAACAGGGAAGAGGATGGCAGTGGATGGAGGTGATGCCAGTTGAGTACACTAGCTACAATAGGGAAGAGGATAGCAGTGGATGGAGGTGATGCCAGTTGAGTACACTAACTACAACAGGGAAGAGGATGGCAGTGGATGGAGGTGATGCCAGTTGAGTACACTAGACACAATAGGGAAGAGGATAGCAGCGGATGAAGGTGATGCCAGTTGGGTACACTAGATACAATAGGGAAGAGGATGGCAGTGGATGGAGGTGATGCCAGTTGAGTACACTAGATACAATAGGGAAGAGGATGGCAGTGGATGGAGGTGATGCCAGTTGGGTACACTAGATACCATAGGGAAGAGGATGGCAGTGGATGGAGTCGATGACAGTTGGGTACACTAAATACCATAGGGAAGAGGATGGCAGTGGATGGAGGTGATGGTAGTTGGGTACACTAGATACAATAGGGAAGAGCATGGCAGTGGATGGAGGCGATGCCAGTTGGGTACCCTAGATACCATAGGGAAGAGGATGGCAGTGGATGGAGGTGATAGCAGTTGAGTACCCTAGATACCATAGGGAAGAGGATGGCAGTGGATGGAGGTGATAGCAGTTGAGTACCCTAGATACCATAGGGAAGAGGATGGCAGTGGATGGAGATGATGGCAGTTGGGTACAATAGCTACAATAGGGAAGGGAGATGGTCATGGATGGAGATGTCAGTTGAGCACACTAGACACAATAGGGAAGGAGATGGCATTGGATGGAGGTGATGACAGTTGAGTACAGTATATATAATAGGGAGGGGAGATGGCAGTGGATGGAGATGATGGCAGTAGGGTACACAAGATACAATACAGAAGGGAGATGGCAGTGGATGGAGATGATGGCAGTTGGGTACACTAGCTACAATAGGGAAGGGAGATGGTCATGGATGGAGATGTCAGTTGAGCACACTAGACACAATAGGGAAGGAGATGGCATTGGATGGAGGTGATGACAGTTGAGTACAGTATATATAATAGGGAGGGGAGATGGCAGTGGATGGAGATGATGGCAGTAAGGCACACAAGATACAATGGGTTAGAAGATGGCCTTTGGGTACACAGTGATGTGTGATCCTTTATGTTGTCAGCCTGGGTTAACATGTTAGCTGGTGTTCTGGAAAGAAGCATTGCAGGTAATAATAACAAAACAGTATAAAAATAAGTCTAGCGATCTTCTAATCAATGGATACAGAGATGTTTGCCGGGAGCGTTGCTTTCAGTCTGAACATTCTAATTATCAGATTTAAGAAAACTAAAAAAAAAAGGGTAAAAACAGAAAAATACCGGGATGGAGTATTTTCATTAAAGGTTATGTAGCCGTTTGCTGTAATCAGTCTCTTTGTTCTGCGCGCACATGTCATGTCAATAAAATGAAAAATGATATAGATTTAGAAGGAGAGCGGTCTCAGTGTAGCATCCCTCATATTATTATTCCTGTATCATCTGTTACAAAGTAAGACCAATTCCCACATCTAATTACAAACAGGATTTCAGAGTCATTAAACAAAATACATTTCCATTAGTGCCTGTGCAAAGCGATAGGGTGAAAATGAGGACTGCTTCATATCGCAGCGCCGCTGTTGTTTTTTTTTTACCCTGTGAAAATGTGTCAACTTTACACAAATGTCAAAGAGTTCGTGCCGTCCTTTGTTTAAAAATAAATAGAATTGTCCTTAAATCAAGACGAGAATAGGGGAGCTGGCGCAGTGTTGCGTCGTTCACAAAACTGGCATTCCATGAGAGTTGGAGAACAGACATATTTCATGTGTTGGGTCACCAAAGTTTGTCCCCCAAGTATGAAGACCTAACTGAATAAACCATTTTCATATTATCCAGTCAGGTAGACCATGACACTGTGCAAAATGTGTGTGTGTGTGGCCAGCCTTCAAAACATGGACACCTGGCCATCACACCTATCCATATGGTCAAAAGGTATGAGGACCCCCCGTTCAATGTATTGAGTACAGGTGTCTCCATTGAAGGGTTCTGTTAATACTCCATCATACAAAGACATTGTAGACCATTGAGCTCTTCCAGCCTTGTGGTCACAGTTTGGTGAAGGCCCTTTTCTGTTCCAGCATGACTGTCTACCCTGTGTACAAAGCCAACTCCAAAATTCCAACAGACACCCTCCAAAATCTTGTGACAATCATACCAACACTATGTGGCCAAAAGTATGTGGACCCCCTTCAGATTCTTGAGTTTAGGTGTCTCCAGTGAAGGGTTCTGTTAATACTGCCAGAGGATCCCGACACGCGCGGCACCTCTGGCAGTCGCCGGCCAGCTAAATTAGGACCCCACCTGGAGCTCCTCCCACCGGACCAGCGTTGACTCGCCACTGCTCTCCCGCACCGAAAGTAAGTGAAAAAAAAAAAAACATAGTGCAAGCATCGGGACATTTTGACAAGTACAAGTACTTGTCAAAATGCCCTGTTTTTTCCGCCCTCCTCAGGTGGCCGCTTGCCTTGCCTTGCGGTAGCGCCGGGCCTGTCAAAACCTACAGTAATGGGTTGGGAGGGGGAGGGGGGGAACAAAAATGCAACTTTGCCTGTCTAGGCAAGAATCCTAGCACCGGCCCTGTGTACACAGGGGACAGTCCTAGTGGAACAGAAAAGGGTCTTCAGCAAACTACCAAGCCAGCTCCATAAAGACATGGTGTGACCCGTTTGGTGTGAAGGAACTGCACAGAACCCTGACCTCCACCCTACTAAACACCTTTTGGATGAACTGGTACACCAACTGTGAGCCAAGTCTTCATCCACCATCAGTAACCTGATCTCATAAATGGGCGCAAATTCCCACAGACACCCTCCAACATTGTGTGACCATCACACCAACACTATATGGCCAAAAGTATGTGGACCCCCTTCAGATTCTTGAGTTTAGGTGTCTCCAGTGGAGGGTTCGGTTAATACTACATCATACAAAGACTATTTACACAATTGTGCTCTTCCGGCCTTGTGGTCACAGTTTGGTGAAGGCCCTTTTCTGTTCCTCTATGACTGTCCCCTGCGTACAAAGCCAGCTCCATAAAGACATGGTGTGAAGGAACTGCACAGAACCCTGACCACAGAACCTTCACTGAAGGGTTCTGTTAATATTACAACATTCAAAGACTATTTAGACAATTGTGCTCTTCCAACCTTGTGGTATCAGTATGCCTGCAGCCTCTGACCATCTCCTGCAGTATGCCTGCAGCCTCTGACCATCTCCTGCAGTATGCCTGCAGCTTCTGACCATCTCCTGCAGTATGTCTGCAGTCTCTGACTATCTCCTGGTGTATGTCTGGAGCCTTGGACAGTCTTCTATAGCTTTACACATAAAGAATGTTATGTGTGGTCACAGCTGAGGCCCTTAGGTCTCGTTCACACCTAGGCGTATTGCATTTGCGCGACCGTCGCGCGTTTTTTTAACCGCTATTCGCGGTAAAAAAGTCGCGCAAAAAAACGCGCATTTCCGAAGGCTACTTGGCTGTATCCCAATGGAAACGCGCAACAAAACGGCCCAAAGTAGTACATGTACCTTTTCAGGCGTGGGCCGTTTTGTAGCGCGTTAGGGACGGGCGGAAATACGCCAAGGTGGGAACGAGACCCATTGAATACAATGGGATTTATATTTTTGAGCGTTTTCTAGAGCGTTCGTCGAGCGTAGAAGGCGCTACAAAACGTTCAGGTGTGAACGAGGGCTTAGTATTCAGGAAGTTGGTCGCAGCTGATAAAGTATCCATGTTGGACATACTATGGCAAAGGACGGTTGCACAAAACTGACTGGTCTGGCTTGGAATATGTTTTAGCCATTAGCTTATTGCCGGTTATTACCACGGCGACAACGTTTATGCGACTTTTCAGTAGTTGAATCATTTGGGAACATCCAAAAGGTCATCTAATGCCTGTAATGGATTCAAAACATATCCGTATGTAATAAAAACCCAAAACTTTTTTAAGTTGACAGAGTCACTCCCCGATCGCCGTCACCGCGTCACTCGCGCACCTCATCCTGGATTTCATCTGAAAAACCCCAAAACCCTTCATCCGGGATGCCGCTCTGCAAAACGATGCCATGACTTGTCTGCTTTGTTATCTCGGTGGCTGAATTCCAGACGTCATTATAGAAATGATTGTCATTCGGCGGGGCCGCTCTGAAGGTCTCGCCGAAGGTTCGACGTTTATGTATGACCCACGCGTGCCAATACAAACACATCAACAAATGAGGGAATCTATCTAACTGGGGAAGGGAGTGCAGAGGACAGAGAAAATGTGATGCAGAAACTAAATCGTCGCCGTGCAGAGTTACCAACGCAGGTTCACAAGTCAGCAACGTGATAAGTAACCGTTGAGTATACGGCGTATAGGACACAGAAATCCCCCCAACACCTCCACTGGCTTCTATGCCCCACTCCTCTCTGCCAATCCCTCCACTGGCTTCTATGCCCCACTCCTCTCTGCCAATCCCTCCACTGGCTTCTATGCCCCGCTCCTCTCTGCCAATCCCTCCACTGGCTTCTATGCCTCCTGGCTTCTATGCCCCCCCCCTCCCTGCCAATCCCTCCACTGGCTTCTATGCCCCGCTCCTCTCTGCCAATCACTGCACTGGCTTCTATGCCCCACTCCTCTCTGCCAATCTCCCAACTGGCTTCCATCCCCCACTACTCTCTGCCAATCCCTCCACTGGCTTCTATGCCCCGCTCCTCTCTGCCAATCTCCCCACTGGCTTCCAGCCCCCACCCCTCTCTGCCAATCCCTCCACTGGCTTCCATGCCCCCCTCCTCTCTGCCAATCCCTCCACTGGCTTCTATGCCCCACTCCTCTCTG
>NW_017307481.1:35514-38888 GCF_000935625.1 Nanorana parkeri | reverse complement strand
CCACAACATACAAAGCGTTTGACAACTCTGTACCCCGATACATCACCAACCTTGTTTCAAAATATCATCCAAACTGGATGGCCGAAGCTGTCATGGACCCGCCCCCCGTCTCTGATTTAACAGTGAAATGAGAAGCAGTACAGAGATGAGCTCATCTCTCTGCCACACTCTGCTCTCTCCTTCTGCGAGCATGTTCTTTATCAGAGCATGAACCGATTGGCTTCTTGTGCTGCTTCTCCCTTTCCCAGTTTGAGCTCTGCCGCACAGGAACTACAAGAGTCTGATACAAGGTTAAATTCATATACTTACACTGCTTCCATTTTAATAATAGCCGTTTAACGATGTGTTAATGAATAAAGAGCTAACATTATTAGCTTGGGGTTCAGATTTAGAGTTCAGACTTTATTGCACATTGTTTTTTAATTATTATTTATAAGCACAATGTTGTGTTTGTTTCCTCTGATCCTTCCTGTAATTTATCCAGCCAATCAGGAGCTTTGTTTCTGGGAGCGCCGAGCTGGATTGGCTGGCAGCGAGGAGCTCCTGGCACGGAACGGATGTGTGAATTACACGGGCCACCGGTACCCGTCTTCTGCAAAGAACGCTCCGCGCTCTCTGTGGCCATGAAGGGCCGTCGCCGGCAGGCGGAGGAGGAACAGATCATCGCCCAGTCCAGACGCAGAAATCTTATCTAATCAGCTTCCATTACATTATGAACTGCGCTATGTGCCAAGCGCATATTTGTCTAAGTGCTGCGATAACCCCCCATCCATGCGCCTGCCGGGGGATCCACGCCATGGCACGAGCAAGATGTATCTGGACCGTACCAGGAAACAATAAAACTATATATATATATATACACACACTGATCAGCCATAACATTGTGACCACTGAGAGGAGGAGTGATAACATTCATTATCTTGGGGGGGGGGGATATATTAGGCAGGAAGTGAACATTTTGTCGCTGATGTTGATGTGTTGGAAGCAGAAAAAAAAAAAGGACAAGTGGGAGGATTTGAGTGACTTTGACAAAATCCAAAATTGTGCTGACTTGAGGACCAAGGGTCATTGATGGATGGGGGGAGGGGGAGGAGTCTGGTCCGTGCAGTCCGATCCAATAGAAGAGATACTGGAGATCAGATTGCTGATAAAGTTCATGGTTCTGGTTCTGATAGAAAGGTGTCTGAGCACACAGAGCATCGCAGGTTGCTGTGTATGGGGCTGTGTAGCTGCAGACCGGTCAGGGTGCCCATGCTGACCCGTGTCCACCGCCAAAAGCACCTACAATGGGCACGTGAGCATCAGAACTGGACCACGGAGCAATGGAAGGTGTCCTGGTCTGATGAATCATGTGGATGGTCGGGTGTGTGTGTGTCACTTACCTGGGGAGGAGATGGCACCAGGATGCACTATGGGAAGAAGACAAGCCGGGGGAGGCAGTGTGATGGGCAATGTTCTGCTGGGGAACCTCTGGTCCTCCATTCATGTGGATGTGACTCTGACAAGAACCACCGACCTAAACATTGTCCCTGACTAAGTCCCCCCCCTTCATGGAGAATGGTTTGAGGAACACAATAATGAGTCTGAGGTGATGACTCCGCCTCCAAATTCTCCAGATCTCAGTCACATCGATCATCTGACGAATGTGCTGGAGAAACAAGTCCGATCCATGGAGGCCGATCACCTCACAACTTACAGGATTTAAAGGATCTGCTACTAACGACTCGGTGCTGGATACCACAGCACACCTTCAGAGGTCTAGTGGGGTCCATGCCTGGACGGGTCAGGAAAAAGGGGGACCTACCCAATATTAGGTGGGTGGTCATAATGTTATGTCTGATCAGTGTACATATATACTGTATATACACACACAGACATGTAGATGTTATGCTAGAGTTGTTAGGGGTGTATTTGGGGTCTGTACACACTGTTTGTTACTTTGTATCTGTGGGAATGACGTGTTTCCTGCGTCTTGTGCTTAAGTGAATGAAAATGGTTATAATGTACATCTATGAACTTCATAAAGTGGCGAAGACACCCCAACCTGTCAACATTGTTCCTCGTGTAGCATTTTGAAAGATGAAATATAATTCTACATGCTTGTAGAGATGAGAGCAGTAGCAATGTGTACATATATAGTGTAATATACACTATATTGCCAAAAGTATTGGGACACCCCTCCAAATCATTGGGTTCAGGTGTTCCAATCCCCTCCATGGCCCCCGGTGTATAGGATGAGGCACCTCGGCATGCAGACGCTTCTACAGACATTGGTGAGAGAACGGGTCGCTCTCAGGAGCTCAGTGACTACAAGCGTGGGATGCCGTGATAGGTTGTCACCTGTACTAAATATTCCACGGTCACCTGTTACTGGGATTATAACAAAGTGGAAACAACTGGGAACAACAGCAACTCAGCCACGAAGCCATCAGCACGCCAAGACATTTTGGACAATTTCATGCTCCCAACTTTGTGGGAGGAGTTTGGGGACGTCCCCTTCCTGTTCCAACATGAATGCGCACCAGTGCACAAAGCAAGGCCCATAAAGACACGGATGGGGGAGTTTGGGGTGGAGGGACGTGACTGGCCGCACAGAGTCCTGACCCCAACCCCATAGAACACCTTTGGGATGAATTAGAGCGGAGACTGCGAGCCCCTCCCCCAACATCAGTACCTGACCTCACAAATGCTCCAACATTCCCATAGACACGCTCCTAAACCTTGTGGACGCCTTCCCAGAAGAGTTGAACCTGTTATAGCGGCAAAGGGCGGAGCCAACCCAATACTGAACCCTACGCACTAAGACTGGGATGCCATTAGAGCTCATGTGCGTGTAAAGGCGTCCCAATACTTTTGGCAATATAGTGTATCTTGGCTTCTCTGACACTGCTGCTCATGGAAGTGTAGATAGGAGAGGGAGGGTATTAAAAAAAAAAGAATAAACCTGCTGACGGCGGCGGGTGTAAAACATAAGAGGTTACAATACGGATCTGCGGCCGCCCAAATTCTTTTTTCCAACTTCAGAAGCATCTTCCCCCCGCTTGTGCTAAGTCGGCAATCAAGCCGCGCGACAGACCCCGAGCCTTCCCTTAATAATGCATAGGATTTTCTTTTTACATGTCACCGCAGAAGTATCAATTCCGTCCTCCGTGTCGTTTTTGTGACGCTGATCCGTCCTGACAGCGTTCCATTAAACCAATGAGCTTTTCCGCCTCCTGACGTTCTCTTAAATATTCCTCCAAGTGATGTATTTTTCTCTGCGTTTTGTTTCTTTGCTTTATAAACAGCTTGTGAAGGATGTTTGCATTTATGATGGAGCGGCGACGCAGGTAAAAGCACCCCAACACGCGGCCCGGGAAAAATATAAAAACACG
>NW_017307481.1:29778-35269 GCF_000935625.1 Nanorana parkeri | reverse complement strand
CCCCCAGTCTAATTTTGTTTTGCGCCTTTGAGAATCCCGTGAACTGGAAGAGACTTGACAGCACAGTTAACATGCAGTTTTGCATTTGAGTCACCTAAGGAAATACTTAGCGCTGTTTGATATTTCGCAGGGGACGGCGAGAAAAGCAATTACTAAATCATGCATGACGACTGCGAATTCCAACAAAAGCAAGAAATACAAAAAAAATAAAAAAGGCAAAACGCTTTAATCTGCGCACGGAGAGAGGCCGCCGGCGAGAGACCGCGTACCGTGTTCACCGCCGCGCTAAACATGAGGCGGCGTCTTTGATTTTTGCATTTGTTTAATACTGTATGTCACGCAGCTGGGCGGATCTCGACGTCCATGTTGGGATCCGTCCCGGCTGCGGCGTCTCAGTATACCGCGAGCTGTAGCTCCCTATATACTGAGCTTAGGGTGACGGGAGGATGCTAGGTTGTGTCCTCCCGTTACCCTAAGGAGAACTATGGGGAAAAGCCCTGACCTCATAGTTCTCCTTTAATAAACTTCTTGTTTTCAAAAGATGGAAGTGAATAACTGACACCTGCCGGAACCGCAGAGAGGAGAGCAACGTGGGGGATGGGGGAGGCGGGGCCGGCAATTACATCAAAAGGAACAACAATACATTTCTTAAAGGCCAACTCCACAAATACACCAACACGGCAGGATTTTGTCATTGTTAAAACTAGAATTGCAAAAAATAAATAAATACAAATATATATTTTTTGGATTCTTTTTGGGGGGGGGACCGCCAGTGGTGATAATCTCCATCAGAACTTCATGCTCCAAGACTAATGATGGTGTCACCCTCCCTCTCAACAACTGGGGCCCATTCAAGTCCTTATTCATAGGATTGTGGGAGGGGCAGAGACACAAACTACTGGAGGAAATCTCACCATGGTGGGAGGGGCAGAGACACAGACTACTGGGGGAATCTTACCATTGTGGGCGGGGCAGAGACACAAACTACTAGGGGAATCTCACCATTGTGGGAGGAGCAGATACACAAACTACTGGAGGAAAGCTCACCATTGTGGGAGGGGCAGAGACACAAACTACTGGAGGAAATCTCACCATTGTGAGAGGGGCAGAGACACAGACTACTGGGGGAATCTTACCATTGTGGGCGGGGCAGAGACACAAACTACTAGGGGAATCTCACCATTGTGGGAGGAGCAGAGACACAAACTACTGGAGGAAATCTCACCATTGTGGGAGGAGCAGAGACACAAACTACTTGGGGATATATCACCATTGTGGGAGGGGCAGAGACCCAAACTACTGGGGGGGAATCTCACCATTGTGGGAGGGGCAGAGACACAAACTACTGAGGGGAAATCTCACCATTGTGGGAGGAGCAGAGACAAAAATTACTGCAGAATGAAGTAGACAAATAACAGATCTACTGGCAGGATCAACAGATTATAAAATAATGTTACAGGAGGAACACAAATAACATAAATGCTGTGTGATTACTATTGACAGGCATCATTTGTATCACTTTTACCTTTGGACAAAGTTCCACTTTAAGCATCAGATGTTATCTGGACAGTCTGACGCCTTTACATATTCCTCCGATACATTGTTATGATGGCGGAATTCTGTAGCAGTAACTTTAGGAAACTTCTCAGTGTTTTAGCACATCGGGGAGCGACTATTTCCAATCAGAGCCATAATTGCCAGAAGTTGTTTCTGTGACAATCTCTAAGCACCGGGGAAATTCTTCCTGGCACGACGACGCTCAGCTGTGGCTCCGCAGCCGCTAATCCGTGGGCACGCAGCGAGCAGGTGCACGCTTTCACGCCGTTTCACTCCGGTTATGAAGACTCGCGTCCTGCCAGCGATCCGTGCGCCATCCCTGGCACGCAGGCTCCAGACGATGCTCGGCAATCCAAAAATCCTAATAAGCCTGCGGATAGGTGGAGCAGAACACGGGCGCGAGACGGAAGCAGGTAAAACAGCTACAAGTCAACAATTTCAACTGCTACAAAATAATGGCAACCAGCGGCGGCACCGGCTGTGTGACCGCAAACCCGAAAAAACGAGCGACCGTCGTGAGATTGGGAGAAGCAAACAGAGCCCCGAAAAATGTCTGCGCTCCAAGTGAACCTGTGCCCAGACTATGCACACTAAAGCATGAGCAGCAAAAGCACTTTAAGGCCTCATTCACACGGGAATCGGCCGCCACGTACACCTCCGTGCTGCATGCGCGGCCGTATCGGGCCGCTCCCGGGAAGGACAGGTGCTGCGTGTGATTAGTGATCTATGGGGCTACGCGGCCATACGCCTCCCTATACTCACCTCATGTGCAGGTCCGTACGGGTGCAGGTGTCCCGGCACAGACGCAGACAGGATCCATCCTCTCAGCATACGAGTACGCTCACCCGCACGGACGATTGCCCCGATCCAACAGGGGAGAGTGTGGGGAAGCTTTAGCAACACTCCAGCTTCACACTGGGACCGGAGACTTCAGGATAAAGCCATGCAACGTATGATTTTTGTTGTTGTTGTTTTAACTTGGGGGGGGGGTCCCTCCTAACATTGCTACCAGACCTAAAGGGTCTGGAATCAATTGGAGGGGGGGCTAACGCTTTTTTTTCTCTTCTGAGGACTGTAAAGAAGAAAAAAAAAAAAGTATTTTCATTTTTTTTTTGTCTAATGTCACTTTGCTGCAACGAAATTTCATCCACAAACGGAAATTCGCACAGACTACCGCTAACTAATTTCGTCCGAAATTTTCGGTTTTGGAAACTCTGATTCGTTTTCATTGCTTAGTTCCGTCATTCGGAGATTCGGATATATCTGAATCTCCAAAGCGCTGCGCAAACTGTTGGCGCTACATAAATCCTGCATCATAATAATAATAATAGTCCACGAATAACGAAAATTCGTCCGAATAAAACAATCTTTTTCCGAAACGAATTGCACGCGTCTACGTTACATGCGTCGCCTGCCGGTTGGGTAGAGCCACCAGCCGGGCTCTTACAGAACCAGGAACACCGACCTGTGGGCAACACTGTTTCAGCCTGGTGGGTCTCATCAGCACAGGCTCGTGTTACTATTCGCCAGATTTCCTCGGCTTCCACGATCTCCCTTCTTGTAACAAACTTGAAGAGACGTCAGCGCAGACGATCACTTTCCTTCTGTTACTTACATAGTTACATAGTATTTGAGGTTGAATAAAGACATTAGTCCATCAAGTCCAACCTATTGTGTGTATGCATTCATGAGCTGGTGTGTGCATGTGTATGTGTCCATGTGTGATTTTGCTCTTAGGCGTACCTGTACCCCTGTATGTTACCTGTACCCCTGTATGTTACCTGTACCCCTGTATGTTACCTGTACCCCTGTATATTACCTGTACCCCTGTATGTTACCTGTACCCCTGTATATTACCCGTACCCCTGTATATTACCCGTACCCCTGTATATTACCTGTACCCCTGTATATTACCTGTACCCCTGTATATTACCTGTACCCCTGTATGTTACCTGTACCACTGTATGTTACCTGTACCCCTCTATATTACCTGTACCCCTGTATATTACCTGTACCCCTGTATGTTACCTGTACCCCTGTATGTTACCTGTACCCCTGTATGTTACCTGTACCCCTGTATATTACCTGTACCCATGTATGTTACATGTACCCCTGTATGTTACATGTACCCCTGTATATTACCCGTACCCCTGTATGTTACATGTACCCCTGTATATTACCTGTACCCCTGTATGTTACCTGTACCTCTGTATGTTACCTGTACCCCTTTATATTATGGTCTCCGAGGAACTCGTCCAGGAGTCTCTTGAATGATTCAACACTCTTAGCTGAGATCACTTCCTGCGGCAGCGAGTTCCAGACCCTAACCTCTCTGACTGTGAAGAACCCCCTGCGCCCCGTGTGCAGGAATTTGTTTTCCCCCAATTTTAGGTTGTGCCCTCTGGTCTTTGTTACGGAGCTGACTGTAAACAGTTTGCTAACAATGTTGCTGTCACCCTTGAATAGTTTATACAGGAAAATCATGTCCCCCACTTAATCTCCTCACCTCCAACGAGAACATATTTAATTTTAACAACCTTGTTTCATAGTTCAGA
The DNA here is from genome assembly GCF_000935625.1 of Nanorana parkeri. Taxonomy (NCBI): domain Eukaryota; kingdom Metazoa; phylum Chordata; class Amphibia; order Anura; family Dicroglossidae; genus Nanorana; species Nanorana parkeri. The sequence continues at coordinate 31,157 of NW_017307481.1, read as the reverse complement.
TCCTCGAACCCCTTCATGAGTTTGGTTGCCCTCTTCTGGACTTTTTCAAGCTCAAGGACATCCTTTCTGAGTATCGGTGACCAGAACTGGACCGCATACTCCAGATGAGGTCGCACCAATGATCAGTAAAGTGGCAAAATGATAGACTTGTCCCTGCAATACATCCCCTTCTTAATACAGGACAAGACACTGCTTGCTTTGTTTACAGCAGCCTGGCACTGCGAGCTATTCTTCAGTCTGCGGTCTATAATGACCCCCAAGTTATTGAGTCAAGGAGACGATTACAGAAAGAGGACCAAACAGCAGCAACACCAAACAATGCTCTGACCCCCCCCCAGGACCCGGAGGAGGGTGTTACTTTGAAGCTGACAATGTATCGTTCTTATGGAGACAGGATGAAAGAGATGCTGAATTAATCCCGCAGTCATTCCGTACTCTGCACTTCTGCGGCATCCAATGATCATTCTGTTAATTGTCCGTCTATCTCTGCCATTCCGACTCTCCATGTCTCTATCTGCTGAGGCCATTTGTAGAAGATACGGTATAAGTGGTCATCATCCTTGACACTGTTTCCCTTTGACGCAATACATAAAATGCGGCTATACAGATATACCTGCCGGGCCACTATTTTCTGGCATATTGGACTTGAATACTCACGTACCAAATTGTTATTATGCACCTCGTTATAGACGATTGCCCCGATTCAACAGGGGAGAGGGTGGTGAAGTTTAAAGGAGAACTATGGGGTCAGGGCTTTTCCCCATAGTTCTCCTTAGGGTAACGGGAGGACACAAACTAGCGTCCTCCCTTCACCCAAAGCTCAGTATATAGGGAGCTACAGCTCGCGGTATACTGAGACGCTGCAGCTGAAGCGGATCCCGACAATTGTGCTGGGATCCGCCCAGCTGTGTGAGTGACAGCTGGCTCCGCCTTTCTAGAGGCAGAGCCAGGTGTCCCCGCCCCCCCCCCCGTCCGTTCCGCCAGTCAGCGCTGGCGGATCGGAGGGGGGAATCCAGCCACTCCCCTATCACAGCAGAGAGCCGTGACAGGATCGAGAGGTGAGCGAACGCCGGTATGTGTTCCCTCACCTCCCGATCTACTGAGCCGACCTGTGACAGTCTCATTGTCACAGGTCGGCTAGAACTATGAGGTGAGTGAAAAGCACTCCACCCCCCTCATAGCTCTCCTTTAATCAACACTTCAGCTTCACACTGGACCAGAGACTTCAGACTAAAGCTTTGGATGTATACTCTGGAAGTATAAAACCAACATCCCTGGAATCAGTGGCGTCACAAGGGGGGGGGGGGGGGGGGGGGGGGGGAGGGGCGACAACATTGATTTGCATATGAATTAGCCGCGATATTTACATATGAATGGGC
>NW_017307481.1:28456-29602 GCF_000935625.1 Nanorana parkeri | reverse complement strand
AGAGCGTTGTCACCCTATAAGAGGGAGTGTCTGAACAAGAACAGAGCGTTGTCACCCTATAAGAGGGAGTGTCTGAACAAGAACAGAGCGTTGTCACCCTATAAGAGGGAGTGTCTGAACAAGGACACAGTGTTGTCACCCTATTACAGGAAGCGTCTGAACAAGGACAGAACAGTGTCACCCTATAACAGGAAGGGTCTGAACAAGGACAGAGCATTGTCACCCTATAACAGGAAGTGCCTGTACAAGAATCTTCATGGCGGAATCACCGGGGAATATTTTAATAAATGCTGCAAATTTTGAAAACAACTTCTTAAACGACAGCAACATGTTAAATCTTTCATATGATTATAGTTATTGGGTTTACATCTACAGTACTGCAGGGGTCGGCAACCTCAGCACTCCCTCTGCTGTGGAACCACAAGTCCCATGAGGCATTGCAAGACAAACAGCAACAGCCATGGCTCCCGGAGTCAGTTACATAATGGGATTTGTAGTTCCAACGCAGCTGGGGTGCCGAGGATGCCTACCCCTGGTCTACTGTATACAATGCTGCCATTAACCAAAAAAAGAAAGTTTCTGACGATCATTCTACAGAGCGATACAAAGTAACTCCGGAGATTGTGTTTCTATCAGAACTTTCCTCCCATCGGAGATTCTCTGAAGAACAAATCATAAGATCCCCATTACAAGGGAGGAATCGGAGCCATTCGCTCATCAGAAGGATCATTATACCTTTCATTCGACGCGTTTCAATCAGGGAGAACTGATCATGCGGAGCTACTTACATCGATTTTTATGGGGTATTTCGGGAAAATTAAACATAAGCACTTTTTACAAAGTTTCATTTTTGTTAATTTTATATTTTTGTGTTTGTTTTTTTTTTCCCACATCGATAAAAATTGTTTCTTAGGAAGAAGAAAAAAATAAAAATCACATTTCTTGTCGTCTTTAGGGAGACGAAGCCGATCCCATAAACCGTTCTTATCAATTATCCGCTTTCCCTTCCAAATGTACAATGTGCCACTAACAATGATTGAAGGCGTCCGCCAACGCACACTGCGCCCGCAGTATTGACGGCCCCGCGCCGGGCGCCCTCTTCCCGTCCAATCGTATCAGAGGGATGTGACTGATGGCTGGGATTGG
>NW_017307481.1:17941-28262 GCF_000935625.1 Nanorana parkeri | reverse complement strand
GGGGGGGGGGGGGGGGGTGAGACGGATTCGCGGAACCTCCAAAAGTTGATTGAGTCGCGGCATCAAAATGCAAATGAGGCCATTGCGGGGAAACTTTAATTGTAATGATCTGAGAATAGGCCAAATAGTGTAAAAGAGTTTTGTGGGGAGAAAGGCAATCAGAGGGAAGGCGGCTTCTGTGATTTATTCCAACCGACGCCGGCAAAGATCCCAATCCACTTACTCCACACGGAGGACGCCGCGGTAATGGGATAGTAAAGAAGACGGATGAGAAGAAAAATGGAGAGGTTGGGGTTTTATTTAATAAAATCTGAACCCCCGGCCTCCGCTACAGTCTTCTACCTGACCTCCGTCCTTCCCTTCAGTCTTCTATCTGACCTCCGCCTTCCCTTCAGTCTTCTATCTGACCTCCGTCCTTCCCTTCAGTCTTCTATCTGACCTCCGTCCTTCCCTGCAGTCTTCTATCTGACCTCCGTCCTCCCCTTCAGTCTTCTATCTGACCTCCGTCCTTCCCTTCAGTCTTCTATCTGACCTCCGTCCTTCCCTTCAGTCTTATATCTGAAGTCAATAGCACTGCAGCCACACACCCCAACCGGAATGTGATTGCCCACACCTGGGACGCAGGGCTCCACATGCCGGTCCGGCGCAAAATAGTGCTTGAAGCGTTTTTGCAGATCGCCCTGGACTGAAGAGATACAGGAGAGAGAGATGCAGGGGAGAGAGATACAGGGGAGAGAGAGAGAGATACAGAAGAGAGAGAGATGCAGGGGAGAGAGATACAGGGGAGAGAGATACAGGGGAGAGAGAGAGAGATACAGGAGAGAGAGAGATGCAGGGGAGAGAGATACAGGAGAGAGAGAGAGATATATACAGGAGAGAGAGAGAGAGATATATACAGGGGAGAGAGAGAGAGATACAGGGGAGAGAGAGAGAGTGATACAGGGGAGAGAGAGAGAGAGATACAGGGGAGAGATTACAGGAGAGAGAGAGAGATACAGGAGAGAGAGAGAGATACAGGAGAGAGAGAGAGATACAGGAGAGAGAGAGAGAGATACAGGGGAGAGAGAGAGAGAGATACAGGGGAGAGAGATACAGGAGAGAGAGATACAGGGGAGAGAGATATACATGGGAGAGAGATATACATGGGAGAGAGATACAAGAGAGAGAGATACGAGAGAGAGGGAGAGAGATACAGCGGAGAGAGAGCGATACAGGAGAGAGAGAGATATAGGGGAGAGAGAGAGAGATACAGGGGAGAGAGAGAGAGGCAGTAGTCCCGGTAACGATTTTAATGTGCTTGTTTTTTAAATGCAGGTGATTTTTTCTTTGGTAGATCTCATTGAGCTCGTCATTTGTAAAGTAGATCTCCAGACGAAACATTGCGGGCGCCTCTGCTCTAAATCATTAATAATGTGAATACACCAATATCTTCCACAGGGCACTTGTAGAGTCACTTCTGCGTCACGTGACATCGCTTTGCAGGGTCACAGGTGGCCCACGCGACGCTGACACCGGGGGTTTCTCTTGTTCTGTCCCCTGTATATATATATTCAAATAAGCTTTATTAGCATGACCAAATACATTTTAGCAGTGCCAAAGCATATGACATTATCAGGGGTAAGGAATAATATATATAGACTATTATGTTCCCCCATCCTATTGTACGATCCTTTCTTCCTCCGATGAATGGCTCATTCTCTTCCCGGGCCCGCCGTACGAAGTTATGGAATCCGCGGCTCCGCCGCGTCCCGATTTGACAGGCACAATTATAATCGCTGAGGCGGTAATCCTTCCCACAAACTCCACGCCGCCGTAACCTTTGCTGATGAATTACAACGCTGCCAGCGCAATAGTACGCGGCCTAATTCCCTAAAACAATAAAACACAGAGTTTCTCATTCGGAGACAAATGAAACACGAAGGCGACGTGATTCACGGAGGGAGCGAGGCGCGGGAACGCGTTCCGGGCATTATCTGAGCCATTAAACACAACCCCCGAAAATAAATATCGCCGCTTCTAATTCAATCCGTTTTGTCTATCATTTCTTTGATTGCTTTTGTTTTTGTTGTATTTTTTTCAGACGGCGGGAGAAGGAAATTGAAGAACGGGAATACAAAAAAAAACCACTTCTGAGCTCCTTTCTTATTCCGCCGAACGCGGCTCGCGGGAGTCATGCCAACGCGAATGGAATAGGTCAAGTCAAGTATCGGCCTGAAGCAAATGTCGCTGTTGTTACGGGCTGAGTTATACTCTTGTTTTCCTATTATTGCTTATAAATAAATACCCCGTAATAGACGTACTTAAATCCCGACCAAATTACTCGCCGCACGCCTGGGAAAATGATTTAAGGCGCTGCCGCGGAAGGAGGCGGGCTGGTTATTCTCAGACACAACGCAAGAGGCAAATGTGGGGTTATTTATCTGCTAAAAATACAGGTGAAACTCCAAAAATTAGAATATCGTGCAAAGTTAATTTATTTCACTAATGCAACTTAAAAGGTGAAACTAATATATGAGAGAGACTTATTACATGCAAAGCAAGATAATTCAAGCCGTGATTTGTCATCATTGTGATGATTGTGGCTTACAGCTCATGAAAACCCCAAGAACCCCAAATCCACAACCTCAAAAAAGTAGATTATTACATGCAATCAATAAAACACGGATTGTACATAGAACAATATCGGACCTCTGAGAAGTACAAGCATGCATATGTACTCTGTACTTGGTTTGGGCCCCTTTTGCAGCACTTACTGCAATTACTTTTGCACGATATTCTAATTATTCGAGTTTCACCTGTATATCATTGACCTGCCGGGAGGCTGAAGAGCAAATCCACATTAAAGGAGAACTATGGGGTCAGGGCTTTTCCCCATGGTTCTCCTTAGGGTAACGGGAGGACACAAACTAGCGTCCTCCCGTCACCCTAAGCTGAGTATATAGGGAGCTACAGCTCGCGGTATACTGAGACGCCGCAGCGGATCCCGACATCGATGTCGAGATCCGCCCAGCTGCGTGAGTGACAGCTGGCTCTGCCTTTCTAGAGGCAGAGCCAGCTGTACCCGCCCCCTCCCCCGTCCGTTCCGCCAGTCAGCGCTGCGCAGCCACTTCCCTGTACTCTCAGCTCCGCTCTTCTCCGGCCACTTCCCCGTACTCTCAGCTCCGCTCTTCTCCGGCCACTTCCCTGTACTCTCAGCTCCGCTCTTCTCCGGCCACTTCCCTGTATTCTCAGCTCCGCTCTTCTCCGGCCACCTCCCCGTACTCTCAGCTCCGCTCTTCTCCGGCCACTACCCAGTACTATCACAGCTGCGCTGTTCTCCGGCCACTTCCCTGTACTCTCAGCTCCGCTCTTCTCTGGCCACGTCCCTGTACTATCAGCTCCGCTCTTCTCCGGCCACTACCCTGTATTATCAGCTCTGCTCTTCTCCGGCCACTTCCCTGTACTCTCAGCTCCGCTCTTCTCCGGCCACTTCCCTGTACTCTCAGCCCCGCTCTTCTCCGGCCACTTCCCTGTACTCTCAGCCCCGCTCTTCTCCGGCCACTTCCCCGTACTCTCAGCTCCGCTCTTCTCCGGCCACTTCCCCGTACTCTCAGCCCCACATCCAGAAATCACATCTTATTTTGATACTTTTACTTTTGATATAAAAGATACTGATTCCAGTTTATCTTCCATTTCAAAAATACGATGCTTCACCCACGGCGATAAATCTCTCTCACAAAACTTTACCGGCTTCATATTTCCCATTTTCGGGCTTTGAACACATGAAAATGGTTTAAGTGAGACAATAAAAACTGGAAATAGAATGTCTTCGCTCGTCACAAGAAATGAACACAAAGATGACGATGTAAGGAGGGAGACGGAGCGGATTATCACTATATTCCAGATCGTCAGATAGTCTAATTCCCGGTCCCTGTACTATCAGCTCCGCTCTTCTCCGGCCACTACCCTGTATTATCAGCTCTGCTCTTCTCCGGCCACTTCCCTGTACTCTCAGCTCCGCTCTTCTCCGGCCACTTCCCTGTACTCTCAGCCCCGCTCTTCTCCGGCCACTTCCCCGTACTCTCAGCTCCGCTCTTCTCCGGCCACTTCCCCGTACTCTCAGCCCCACATCCAGAAATCACATCTTATTTTGATACTTTTACTTTTGATATAAAAGATACTGATTCCAGTTTATCTTCCATTTCAAAAATACGATGCTTCACCCACGGCGATAAATCTCTCTCACAAAACTTTACCGGCTTCATATTTCCCATTTTCGGGCTTTGAACACATGAAAATGGTTTAAGTGAGACAATAAAAACTGGAAATAGAATGTCTTCGCTCGTCACAAGAAATGAACACAAAGATGACGATGTAAGGAGGGAGACGGAGCGGATTATCACTATATTCCAGATCGTCAGATAGTCTAACTTTCCGAAAAACATCTGTTTGCTCCTAAATGTTTTTCACATACATCACATGATACCATACACTGGTATCGGGAGCAGAGACAGATTGCCAGCTCCTCTCCAGATTCCAACTTCACTCCGATTTCACCTCCACTCCAGATTCTTGGTGATTTTAGCTAGGCTCCAGAGTCCAGCTCCATTTTGAGTCTGATATCAGCTCCACCTCAAAGTCCATCTCTAGAATCCAGCTTCACTCCGATGTCAGCTTCACTTTAAAGTTCAGCTTCATTCAAACTGCTCCACACCAGAGTCCAGCTCGATCCTCATTTCACCTCCACTCTACGCTGGATTTCAGGGCCATTCTAGAGCCCAGCTTCACTCTGATTTCAGCTCTATGCTGATACTACCACCAATGGAGAATCCAGTTTCACTTTAATTTCAGCTTCACTCCAGAGTCCAGCTCCATTTAAATTTATATTTCGGGACCGCTCCAGAATCCAGCTCCTTTCTTATATCAACTCCCCTTGGAGTCCAGCTCCTTTGAAATTTCTGCACTGCTTGAGCCCAGATCTATTTTAATTTTAGCTCCACTCAAGAGTCCAACTCCATTCTGATTCCATATCTACCCCTGAGTCCAACTCCATTTGGTTTACATCTCTACCCTGTAGTCAAGCTCCGTTTTGATTTAAGCTCTACTCCTGAGTTCAGTCTTATTTTGAATTCAGCTCCACTTAGGAGTCCAGCTCCATTTTGATTTCAGATCTCTTCCGGTGTCCGGCTAGATCACAATTTAAGCTTCAGGCCATGAGCCAGCTCCAGGCATTAAAGTTGGGTCCTTACCAGCCCAGCTGCTTACCAATTCCTTCAATAAGATTGAAGAATTTATCTCAGTTACCTTTAGACAAAACATGGCTGCAGGCAAGTGCATTTAGCTTCATATTTGACCTGTCAGATGTAGAACATCTACAAAGATTTATTACATGTGCAGACCCAACCCAACACATCTATTTCCACGTCCCACATCACTAGTATATCTCCAACCTTGTCTCAAAATATCACCCTAACCATCCCCTCCGCTCATCCAAAGACCTCCTGCTTTCCAGCTCCCTCATCAACTCCTCCCATGCTCGCCTCCAGGACTTCTTTAGAGTCTCTCCCATCCTCTGGAACATTTTACCCCAACCTGTCCGACTATCTCCCACTCTGACTGCCTTTAGGCGATCCCTTAAGACTCATCTCTTCAGGGAAGCCGATCCCACCTCAACCTGACCGCTCAACCATCACGTTCTCAAACAATTCATCCCCACACAGCTCCCTCCTCATGCATCACTTCCGCCTCCCTTTTAGATTGTAAGCCCTCAGGGACAGGGCCCTCCTTACCATCTTGTCCTGAATTGTATTGCGATTGTAATGTCTTCCTTATATTGTACAGCGCTGCGCAAACTGTTGGCGCTATAAAAATCCTGTATGATAATAATAATAATATTAATGCATCCAATCAGGTAGACTCTTGCATCACATAGCGCATGTTTTTGGCAGGTTTTGTATATGTTTATTACGGCAGGAGAAGACGATTTCCCACCAACAATCGAGCGTGAGGGTCTCAAATCAGAGCTGATCCAGGTATTATTATTATCATTATACAGGATTTATATATCGCCAACAGTTTGCGCAACGCTTTACAATATAAGGAAGACATTACAATCGCAATATGATTCAAGACAAGATGGTAAGGAGGTAATCCTTCACTGCCATTAGCACGTTCAGTTGACTTATTTCTGCCTCCAGTCTGCAAATGTCATTAATTGCTGTGGCTCGAGCTGCGATTTGGCTCCCTCGCTCTTTCCCTAAATAGCAGATAATATCTTTCCATCTATGACCTGTCAGTCAGTGGGACCCGAGATATCATTGTTCCGTTCCATATGAGGACGGCCATGGCGAGAGGCAGCACAAGCGCTCCAGTCTTGAAAGCCACAAAATCAATATAAATTGATTGACTGATGCTTTGGAAAAAGAAAGAAGCAAGATAGAAAGAAAAATGACTTTGCTTTTAATGCAAGCAATATATTTAAAGAAAGCACCGATGAATGCATTCAGATCCAGCCGCAGTCCCAACGTTTAAAAAGGATTACCTCTTCGGGTCGGACGCTATAAATATTCGGCTGCACATATATACGGCGCGGGCTCGATAGGACGCGGCCGCAGCTGGGAGCCTCTTTGCATAATAGATTAATACAGCAGAGTCTTGTAAAAGGGAAAACAGAGGATTCTTTACAAGGCCTGCTGCTTAGCTCGACATTTCTGGAACAAAACAAAGGTCACCTTGCAATAGTCACATCGCCTTGAATTGTTTTGGTTTTTTTTTACCACCCTGGCTCGGGGCCAATCGGCTAATATACCGAGACAACAAATATCAGATGCAATCCTGAGGATCTTTAGTGGGGGGGGGGTACAAATTAAAAACACTAAAGAAGGAACGGTTATAGGATACTTTACATGATACTTTAGGCCTAAATAACATGGGAGATCTTTACTTACAGGGAAGGTGTAGTAAACTTTTATTCTTTCAGTACTTAGCTTAAAGGAGAACTATGGGGGGGTCTTTCCACTCACCTCATAGTTCTAGCTGACCTGTGACAATGAGACTGTCACAGGTCGGCTCAGTAGATCGGGAGGTGAGCGAACACATACCGGCGTTCGCTCACCTCTCGATCCTGTCATCGCGCGGTCAGGAGTCGCCAAAGTGTGAACCGATCGCGCTGTGGGTGCCATTATTTTCTAATGAGCTGAGCTTTGGGTGACGGGAGGACGCTAGTTTGTGTCCTCCCGTTACCCTTAGGAGAACTATGGGGAAAAGCCCTGACCCCATAGTTCTCCTTTAAGTCAGCTAAATACATTCTAGGTGTGTAAAAAAGATATTCAAAATCTTTTCTTTAGAAAGCAGCCACATCCTGAGTAGAAATGCCTGTCCCCTGGCAGCATGCTGTAGTTAAAGGAGAAGTATGAGGTGAGTGAAAATCACTCATGCTCATAGTTCGAGCTGACGTGTGACAATGAACCTTTCACACGTCGGCTCAATAGATCGGGAAGTGAGTGAACACATACCGTCGCTCGCTCACTTCTCGATCATGTCCCTGCAGAGAGAGGCGACTGTCAGTCACGGCTCCCCGCAGGGATTCCCCTCTGCGATCCTCCAGCGCTGACTGTAGGAAGGGACGGGGAGGGGGAGGGCACAGCTGGCTCTGTCTCTAGATAGGCAGAGCCAGCTGTCACTCACGCAACTGGGTGGATCTCGCCAGTAATGTCGGGATCCGTCCCGGCTGCGGCGGTCTCAGTATACTGAGCTTTGGGTCACGGGTGGAGGTTAGTTTATGTCCTCCCCTGACCCTTAAGAGAACTATGCGGGAAAAACACTTAAAGTGATATTAAAAGGCAACATTTTTTTTCCCTCCCCCCCCATGTAAATGTTAGCACTTACCTTGAATGATGTTGTTGATCCTCTGCAGAGTGACCACTGCTTCCACACATGGGAGGGTCCTTCTCTGTAGCATGCTGGCAGGGGACAGGCTTTTCTACTCAGGCTGTGGCAGTTTTTCTATAGAAAACAAACTGTAAGATGTTGCACTTTTGTTACGATGCATCTGGAATTTATTTAGCAAGTTCAATTGTGTTTTAAAGCCCAACAAAGAGCTCTGTGCCCCCCTTCCAAAAATCGACCCCCACTTCTGGATCCCACTGTCAGTATTTTATGCTTTTTTTTTTTATTACTTACCTATTTTGATGTCTTCAGGCCAGTCACGTAATGCTTCAGGGTCCTATTTCTCTCTGCCGCTAATCTGTGTTGGCCGGTCCTTACTGATGCAGAAAGCAGAGGTGAGGTATTGATGTCAGCGCCGTTCTCTACACCAGTGAATATAGGACACTGAGGTAATGCCCTGAACTCACAGAACGTCCTTCGTAAATAGCCGTAAATATAAAACCACTGATGTCCCTACCCTATATGTCACCTGAGGCAGTAGAGTGAGCGGGGGGCATATGGGCGCTGCTCATAGTGCTAGGGGGCTGCTTTGTGGCAGATGCGGTGGGACGGGCGGCTGTGATTGAGGCGTGCTGTCAGCGGCTCTGTTCGGTCCCACCAAGGTTACCGACAGCGCTGGTTGCCAGGAGCTCGGGGGGATGCCGGGTAGAGTGTCCCACTCAGCATCCTGGCAACCAATGACGTCAATTAGCTGGGCAGGAAGCCAGATAGAGTATTACAGGTTGCAAAGAGCTCTTAGCAGCCTGGGACACTGTGGATGGCCCTGTATAGAGCCATTTATGCAACTGTCCATCCAGAGCCGCCATTTATAGACCGGATACATCCTAAATATAAAGCAATTTATCCAACCGTCCATCCAGAGCCGCCATTTATAGACCGGATACATCCTAAATATAGAGCCATTTATCCAACTGTCCATCCAGAGCCGCCATTTATAGACCAGATACATCCTAAATATAGAGCCATTTATCCAACTGTCCATCCAGAGCCGCCATTTATAGACCGGATACATCCTAAATATAGAGCCATTTATCCAACTGTCCATTTATTATTGTTACATTTCTATTACGCAATATTTAATATTCTTAGTACCAACTTAAGATACAACTTCTAGTCTAGTACAATCGGGACTATCCGGAAGGTCCCCTCTATACAGTGAATGGGGATTTCTATACTTCTTATGGACAATAAATAACTAAGTTGCTCTCTGAGCGGCTGACATCGAGATGAAGGGAATCGCCCTGAAAATTATGTCCCTGCTCCTCTGTTATCATCATCATAATTAAAATATAAAAATAACAATCCTTTTAACATCAGTTGCGTTCGGCATACAGCTTCACAGAGGCAAGATGAGTGAATAACGCGACGTGATCGGACTGAATGTTTAGAGAGAGGGGGAAGAAAAAAAAAAAGTATATTTTAGCATTTTGAGCGACTGCTTCTAAAACAATAACAATTAAGATCTGAAGGGCAGGATCAGCTGTCACGGCATCAAATTGCAATGAAAACGGTGAGGAAGCGTCCCTTAATCTGTTGTGACAGCTCGGAAACAATGGCGTCCCGTCAGCGTTACAGTTACTAAGTGCGTTATATTGTAATTCCATCTTAAAGTCGTTTTTTTTTTTCCCCAGGAATAAATGCAGCCGAAGCACTTTCCTAAGATGACCACAGACAGCCAGGTGTGTCCCCCAAAATGGACAGAAGAGCTGCATGCCGGTGGTGGGGGTCGGAGCAATGCTTGTCAAACATGTCCTACCACCGACTCATGTTTTATGTATATCCAGGGGAAGAGCTAAATGTTAAAATTAGGTTATTAAAGTAGATAGCCCAAAGGATAACATTCAAAATACTATCAACCGCTTACAAAGCCATACACAACTCCGCCCCCGGGTATATCTCCAACCTTGTCTCAAAGTATCATCCTAACCGTCCCCTCCGGTCTTCCTAAGACCTCCTGCTTTCCAGCTCCCTCATCAACTCCTCCCCATGCTCGCCTCCAGGACTTCACTAGAGCTTCTCCCATTCTATGGAATTCTCTACCCCAACCTATCCGTCTATCTGCCACTCTGGCTGCCTTTAGGCGATCTCTTAAAGGAGAACTATGGGGTTAAGTCTTTTCCCCATAGTTCTCCTTAGGGTAACGGGAGGACACAAACTAGCGTCCTCCCGTCACCCTAGGCTCAGTATACCGCTAGAGGCAGAGCCAGCTGTACCCACCCCCTCCCCCGTCCGTTCCGCCAGTCAGCGCTGGCGGATCGGAATGGGGAGGGGGGAATCCAGCCGCTCCCCTGTCACGGCAGAGAGCCGTGACAGGATCGAGAGGTGAGCGAACGCCAGTATGTGTTCGCTCACCTCCCGATCTACTGAGCCGACCTGTGACAGTCTCATTGTCACA
>NW_017307481.1:12682-17899 GCF_000935625.1 Nanorana parkeri | reverse complement strand
AAGACTCATCTCTTAAGGGAAGCCGATCCCACCTCAACCTAACCGCTCAACTATCACATTCTCAAACAATTCATCCCCACACAGCTCCCTCCTCATGTATCACTGGCCCCTCCCCTTTTAGATTGTAAGCCCTCAGGGGCGGGGCCCTCCTTACCATCTTGTCTTGAATTGTATTGTGATTGTAATGTCTTCCTTATATTGTAAAGCGCTGCGCACACGGTTGGCGCCATATAAATCCTGTATAATAATAATAATGATAATTCTTGTGCAGTTTCAAAACCGGTATTCTCAATGTCTAGAACACGAGTGACAGATGAAATGATCGTCGTCTGCTAATTGAGTAATTGTAGAAGAATAAAAATCATCAGCAACATAAAGCAAACGCAGTGCAACATGTTACAACTAATTGACACAAAAATCAATCTTAAAATCAATGAAGCGAAATAAACAATAAAAGTAAAAATTCGCTGTAACAGATGTTCCTTTTTAATCAAGACTAAAAATCGCGAAACGCTCCTAATAAATAACATGATGACGGAACATAAAGAAACAATGTATCAAGCTGAACAGGTAAGATATGAATTCTGCATAATGAGTCAAAGAGCCAAAGCTCCACAGCAAGCTGACCGCGTTCCATTGTCTGATGAACGATGAATGTTTTCTTAGACTCATTTTTTCCCTGGTGCTCTTTATACGACATCTTGGATTTTCACTCTAGGGGCCCCAGTTAGGGCCCCCCGATTGTCAAAAGCAGTCTTATCAGGGCCATTATGCCAATACGAAACTGAATTGGACTGACTGCTGGCAATTCTCTATTGCTGATGACTAGGGATGCACTGATACCGGTTTCTCTGTATCGAGTACAAGTACAGGCAGTCCCCGGGTTACATGCAAGATCGGGACTGGAGGTTCCCGGGTTACATACAAGATAGGGACTGGAGGTCCCCGGGTTACATACAAGATCGGGACTGGAGGTCCCCGGGTTACATACAAGATCGGGACTTTAGGTTTGTACTTAATAGGAGAACTATGAGGTGATTGCTTTTCCCTCACCTCATAGTTCTAGCCGACCTGTGACAATGAGACTGTCACAGGTCGACTCAGTAGATCGGGCGGTGAGCGAACACATACCGGCGTTCTCTCACTTCTCGATCCTGTCACGGCTCTCTGCCGTGACAGTCGGGGAGGGGGGAATCCAGCCCCTCCCCTGTCACGGCAGAGAGCCGTGACAGGATCGAGAGGTGAGCGAACGCCAGTATGTGTTCGCTCACCTCCCGATCTACTGAGCCGACCTGTGACAGTCTCATTGTCACAGGTCGGCTCCAACTATGAGGTGAGTGAAAAGCACCCCTCCCCCCCTCCCCCCTCATAGTTCTCCTTTAAGACTCGTCTCTTAAGGGAAGCCGATCCCACCTCAACCTAACCGCTCAACTATCACATTCTCAAACAATTCATCCCCACACAGCTCCCTCCTCATGTATCACTGGCCCCTCCCCTTTTAGATTGTAAGCCCTCAGGGGCGGGGCCCTCCTTACCATCTTGTCTTGAATTGTATTGTGATTGTAATGTCTTCCTTATATTGTAAAGCGCTGCGCACACGGTTGGCGCCATATAAATCCTGTATAATAATAATAATGATAATTCTTGTGCAGTTTCAAAACCGGTATTCTCAATGTCTAGAACACGAGTGACAGATGAAATGATCGTCGTCTGCTAATTGAGTAATTGTAGAAGAATAAAAATCATCAGCAACATAAAGCAAACGCAGTGCAACATGTTACAACTAATTGACACAAAAATCAATCTTAAAATCAATGAAGCGAAATAAACAATAAAAGTAAAAATTCGCTGTAACAGATGTTCCTTTTTAATCAAGACTAAAAATCGCGAAACGCTCCTAATAAATAACATGATGACGGAACATAAAGAAACAATGTATCAAGCTGAACAGGTAAGATATGAATTCTGCATAATGAGTCAAAGAGCCAAAGCTCCACAGCAAGCTGACCGCGTTCCATTGTCTGATGAACGATGAATGTTTTCTTAGACTCATTTTTTCCCTGGTGCTCTTTATACGACATCTTGGATTTTCACTCTAGGGGCCCCAGTTAGGGCCCCCCGATTGTCAAAAGCAGTCTTATCAGGGCCATTATGCCAATACGAAACTGAATTGGACTGACTGCTGGCAATTCTCTATTGCTGATGACTAGGGATGCACTGATACCGGTTTCTCTGTATCGAGTACAAGTACAGGCAGTCCCCGGGTTACATGCAAGATCGGGACTGGAGGTTCCCGGGTTACATACAAGATAGGGACTGGAGGTCCCCGGGTTACATACAAGATCGGGACTGGAGGTCCCCGGGTTACATACAAGATCGGGACTTTAGGTTTGTACTTAATAGGAGAACTATGAGGTGATTGCTTTTCCCTCACCTCATTTGCGGCGTCGCAGTATACCGCGAGCTGTAGCTCCCTATATACTGAGCTTAGGGTGACGGGAGGACGCTTGTTTGTGTCCTCCCGTTACCCTAAGGAGAACTATGGGGGAAAACACTGACCCCATAGTTCTCCTTTAAGTTGAATTTGTATGTAGTCGGAACAGGAAAATTTTTTAGTTTTGGATAGCATAGGGAAGGGTCACGGTTCTTTTGCTGTCTGTTCCTGTTGTTCAGAAGATTATAATATAATTACATTTTTATTTAAAATAACACAGCAAAAAAACTTTTTTTCTATTTTTAATTTTTATTTAAATTTTTCTTTTCTTTTTTTTACTTTTTTTGTCTTTTTAATTAAATTTTTTTAAACTTTTTCTTTCTGTATTTTAATGCTGGGAGCTACAGCCAGCCTGCTATTGGATATTGTAAAATGGAATAGCCAATAGCAGGCTGGCTATTGCATCTGCCCGCTGTCAATCAGCAGAGTAGGGGCCTGAAGCAGAAAGTTCTCTATCAGGTCCCCCCATGCTGATTGACAGCAGACAGTGGGCGGGTGCAATAGCCAGCTTGCTATTGGCTATTGCATTTTACAATATCCAATAGCAGGCTGGCTATGGCTCCCAGCCTGCAATGAAGAGTAGGCAGGGGGTGCCAATCAGGAAACCGGGTGGCGAGTAATGACATGCCGCCCGGCTTCCTGATTGCTCGGGAAGCCAGCTTCCTAGGCAATCAGCATGGAGCCAGCTTCCGGGCCAATCATTACTCGCCACCTGGCTTTCCGAGTGCCCGGGAAGCTGGCTCTATGTTCCTCTACGGTACTGCCGGTCATAGGAAATCTTCCTCTAACCGGAAGTTCTGGTGTTGGGAAAGGTATCAAAGCTCACCCAAATACTCGGTATCAGCACCAATACTAGTATCTGTATAGGTGCATCCCACCTGATCACTGTTGATCTAACCTCCTCTCTGATTTTTTGGGGAATTTAGTACACCCGAAGAAATAAAATGTGACGGCGGTTTGAGCCTTCCTCTACTGAAAAAGTATCATTATTTCTGCTTTGCTTTTGCAGATTTTTCCTTAAAGGAGAACTATGAGGGGGGAGGGGCTTTTCACTCACCTCATAGTTCTAGCCGACCTGTGGCAATGAGACTGTCACAGGCCGGCTCAGTAGATCGGGAGGTGAGCGAACACATACCGGGTTCGCTCGCCTCTCGATCCTGTCACGGCTCTCTGCCGTGACAGGGGGAGGGGCTGGATTCCCCCCTCCCCGCTCCGATCCGCCAGCGCTGACTGGCGGAACGGACGGGGCGGGTACAGCTGGCTCTGCCTCTAGATAGGCAGAGCCAGCTGTCACTCACGCAGCTGGGCGGATCCCGTCATCTACGTCGGGATCTGCTTCAGCTGCGGCGTCTCAGTATACCGCGAGCTGTAGCTCCCTGAGCAGAGGGAGGGTACAGAGGGTGACGGGAGGACGCTAGTTTGTGTCCTCCCGTTACCCTAAGGAGAACTATGGGGAAAAACACTGACCCCATAGTTCTCCTTTAATACCGATCAGGTGAAACAGGAAGTAAAAGGTAAATCTCTCGAACGGATATCGGAGAGCAGTATAATCCAACAAGGGTTCCAATCCTTCCCCATTTTAATCCAAAGGTTTGGGCTGTATTGGAGCTGGTCATACATATGCCAAGTCTCTGATGTCATTATTGAATGTTCCGACCAGATTTTTCATGTGAACGTTCATACGAAATTCTAACCCAAGCTTAACACTTCACAAGCATGGCACTCAGCTGACCTATACTCCTTTTAAAATGGTCATTGCTGTCTTTGTCCCCAATTAGAAGATTTACCCCCCACTTCCCGTTCTAGAGATGTGATTCCCCGGGACAGGAAGTGGGAGAGAAATCTCTTTAATAAAGACATGGAAAGAAAGAAAGTCCCTCCGCACTCCTCACAGCGCTCCCGGCCTGTACAACAATTTGCTCGCAGCGATGACCACGCATGGCACAGTGACCACATCTTCTCGTCCTGATGAAGGGACCCTGTGTGGCCCCCCGAAACGTTGGCTTCTTTCATTGTGACGATTTGTCCAAATAAATGGACATATTGAATGATATTACTGAGCGCTGGCGATTCTTGTCTTCTGTCTAATAAAGACAGACATCACAAGACCGCAAACTTTAAAATCCCTTTTTACATAAAGTAATTTGTCATCTTTATAATATATGTTTTGCAACATTTCCGGCGTGTTTCTAATCCCCCCATTATCTTTTTTTGTACCCCAAAAAAAAAATCAAGAAATATTTATACAATTGAAGCAGCATTGGGGTAAAGGTCAGATCATTCCTTCTGTCCCTTACCTGCGTTTGAATTGAGTTCTTCGTTCTCAGACTCGGTTCCATTCTGACTGCCGTTTCCATGAAGACTGTTCATCGCCATCAGCTTCATCTTCTGGAGCTTCATCGCTTCTGCCATGGCGGCCGCCGTGAGACCTGAAACAGCAAAACTTCCGTCATCATACAAGCGGAGGAGATGAGAAGGAGATGGGAAGCGTCGGTCTACGGACAGATCTGAGAGGGAGAAACCCGGATCCAAAATTGTGGCAAGATCTACTAATAATAATAATAATAATAATATTACATTGAAACACTTCACCCTTCAAATAAATCATTGAATTTACTTTTCTTACTCTTGTTGCTTCTCCACAGCGCTGTACAGAGGACACTGAGCCAGTCACATCAGTCTCTGTACAGAGGAGCTTACACTCTAATGTCCCCTCCCCCCCC
>NW_017307481.1:10840-12120 GCF_000935625.1 Nanorana parkeri | reverse complement strand
TCTCTGTACAGAGGAGCTGACACTCTAATGCCCCCCCACAGTCACGCACTATTATTATACATTGATATAGCTCACACATATACCAAAGTTCTGTACAGAGAACACTGAGCCAGTAACAGCATTCTCTGTACAGAGGAGCTTACACTCTAATGTAGGGCTGCAACAACTAATCGACATAATCGATTATAATTGATTATTGAAAAAGTTGTCAAATTTTTCAATCATCGATTAATCGGCTTCCGATTGGTTGCCCCTGGTCACGGCTCCACACTCGTTGCACGCCACACTTCCTCCCCACCTCACGCTCGCCGCTGCCAGACCCGCCCGGCCGCATCCACGCTCCACACGCAGCACCTACTCCCCGCCACACGCTCACCGCTCGCCCACATCCACGATCGGCACAGGGACACGGTTAGAAGTAAGGAGGAGCAGGGGTGTGGGCGGATGACAGCCACCGATAGACAGGCCCGATCTCAGAAACAAGTTGCTGGAAGACTGCTCAGGTAAGCCTGCACTTTCCCACACATGGTGCACTATAATGTATTGCTGGTATTTGTATTCCTCTATGCCTGATGGTACATTGTGCTGTATATTATACATAGGAATACACATCCAGCAATACATTATACACTGTATGTATCATGTATTGCTGGGATTTGTTGTATTCCTCTATAGCTGGTGGTATTCTGCAGTGTGCTGTATAATGTACTATTGCTGGGATTTGTTGTATTCCTCTATAGCTGGTGGTATTCTGCAGTGTGCTGTATAATGTACTATTGCTGGGATTTGTTGTATTCCTCTATAGCTGGTGGTATTCTGCAGTGTGCTGTATAATGTACTATTGCTGGGATTTGTTGTATTCCTCTATAGCTGGTGGTATTCTGCAGTGTGCTGTATAATGTACAATTGCTGGGTTTTGTAGTCCTCTATAGCTGATGCCATTCTTCATCATTGTTGTATAATTTTACACTTTGCATTACACTATGTTTGCACTCTAATGTCCCCTCCCCCCCACAGTCACATCAGTCTCCGTACAGAGGAGCTTACACTCTAATGTCGCCCCCCACTATTATTATACAGTTATATAGCTCTGACATATACTGCAGTGTTGTACAGAGAACACTGAACCGGTCACATCAGTCTCTGCACCAGATCAGCTTACACTCTAAAGTCTCCCCCCCACAGTCACATCAGTCTCTGTACAGAGGAGCTTACACTCTAATGTCCCCTCCCCCCCACAGTCACATCAGTCTCTGTACAGAGGAGCTTACACTCTAATG
>NW_017307481.1:4998-10637 GCF_000935625.1 Nanorana parkeri | reverse complement strand
CCCCCCCCCACAGTCTCCCACAATTATAATTATACATTTACATACTGTAGCTCTGACATATACTGCAGTGTTGTACAATGAACCAGTCACATCAGTCTCTGTACAGAGGAGCTTACACTCTAATGTCCCTACCCCAGCACTGGATTTGAGCTATTCCGGCAGCCCTTTGCCTTAGGGCGGTGCGTCGCCTCTATTGGGCCTGAGCTCATCTGTAAAACTCCGCTCCAGAGAAAATAAAAGTGACAGCAGAAAGGAACAATAAGCGATGGAACAATGCTACAATACATCTAATTGATTGTACCGTTCCCGTCTTCCGCTATTACTGTGAAAGCCTCGCTGTCAAAACTGCAAAACAGCTAAATTAACAGAAGGAGAACGGAGCCCTGCAATTAATCTAATGAAACGGCGACTGGCTGAACTGACGCATTTTGATATTAGAACAAAACACTTAATTACATTTACAGTCAACACATTGCGACTAATAACAGTTTGAATTAAAGTAATTGAAAAGGAGCCCATCCGGAAACATCGATTCAGTGCGCCGAGCGAGTTAGAAGGGCCCCCGGAAATTAGATAAGGGCCGGAGTTAGGGGTCAGCAATGATTGGTCTAAACAAAGATGATGAGACGTCTGGGGAGGACGAGGATCAAGAGATGGTCTCCGGAAATACAATCGTGTGTTTATTCAATGATATCATTTCCATGATTTGTGTTTATCCGAAAACCAAAATCACCGATGTACTAAGGGCTGAGGAATTTCTCTGACGAGGAGGACCGCATGTAAATCACGTGTAGTATGAGCACATGCAGGAACTCTCCACTTCACAATGTCCAAGCCGGTCGTGCAGAGAATTAAAGGGCAACCACGCCCAAGAGCAGACATGTTATTTGCAACTAAAAAGTCCTTCGATGTGGCGGTGACATCGGGTTCCTCTTCCTGTATTTTCATCCGGTGATCCTGCCAGTAACGCACTGCCTGTCCTGGGGTGGCAACGCTCATTCACGGTACTGTATCTATGGAGTACATCTCCCCATCTCATCACCATAACATACAGTTGTGTGAAAAAGTGTTGGCCCCCCTTCCTGATTTTCCATTGTTTTGCACGTTTGTCACACTTCAATGTTTCAGATCATCAAAACAAATTTATATATTAGTCAAAGATAACACAACATGCAGTTTTTAAAAGGAAGGTTTTTATTATTAAAGGAGAACTATGGGGTCAGTGTTTTTCCCCATAGTTCTCCTTAGGGTAACGGGAGGACACAAACTAGCGTCCTCCCGTCACCCTAGGCTCAGTATACCGCGAGCTACAGCTCCCTATATACTGAGACGCCGCAGCCGGAGCGGATCCCGGCATGGACGTCGGGATCCGCTCCGGCGTCTCAGTATCTAGATGGCACCTGTGCAGGGGGAAGGGAGGGGGGGGGGAGAGCGCTGCGGGGACCCCCTTGAAAACGAGGAATGTAAAACTTTTAAAGAAAAACAACAACAGACTAAGGCAAAGGTGGGTGTCGTTAAAGCAACAATTAAAAAAGAGAAGGTTTAATATCGCTTTAAATAGAACCTTTTATAGACATCTGTACATCAGACCAAAAAGAAGGACAACTCGGGAGGAAAGGGGGACAACTCGGGAGGAAAGGGGGACAACTCAAGAGGAAAGGGGGACAACTCAAGAGGAAAGGGGGACAACTCAAGAGGAAAGGGGGACAACTCAAGAGGAAAGGGGGACAACTCAAGAGGAAAGGGGGACAACTCAAGAGGAAAGGGGGACAACTCAAGAGGAAAGGGGGACAACTCAAGAGGAAAGGGGGACAACTCAAGAGGAAAGGGGGACAACTCAAGAGGAAAGGGGGACAACTCAAGAGGAAAGGGGGACAACTCAAGAGGAAAGGGGGACAACTCAAGAGGAAAGGGGGACAACTCAAGAGGAAAGGGGGACAACTCAAGAGGAAAGGGGGACAACTCAAGAGGAAAGGGGGACAACTCAAGAGGAAAGGGGGACAACTCAAGAGGAAAGGGGGACAACTCAAGAGGAAAGGGGGACAACTCAAGAGGAAAGGGGGACAACTCAAGAGGAAAGGGGGACAACTCAAGAGGAAAGGGGGGCAACTCAGGAGGAAAGGGGGGCAACTCAGGAGGAAAGGGGGGCAACTCAGGAGGAAAGAGGGACAGAGGAGTTTGGTTACAAAAGAGGGACACGGGAGGTATGAGACTGTCATTCACCACAAGCTCCAAAATAGGTTTCTTGATCCCTAACATTGGATCCTATCTTCCCTTGCACCCAGCTAGAGAATGTGTGCATCTCTTGTTCCGGGAAGGCTTAGCAACGGTCTATCCCAAGGGAAGCACAGACTCCCATCCGCTCCCATGATAAGCCAGTGGCCCCCCAAAAATGTGTAATGGCCACCTGATTCTAAAAGCTTCCCGCTGAGTTAAATTTCACACAGGTCTTCCTCAGGCCTCAACAAAACACATTTTTTTATTCCAAGTAAAAAAAAAAATCCTCCATTCTTCACTTCAACTTCATCCAAATGATTAAACAATCCTATTTACTCACAAACTGATGAAAGCGCTTAGAAGCACAATGCCGCCATTATCTATGTCATTTTTCTTCTTTTTTTGCAGATTGACCCCTTTTTACAGAAGAAAAAAAAAATGCAAGGTTAAGATCAAAAGGAAAACTTTAATAGATGTTCGACCGGGGGTCACAGTCCTCAGAACTGGAACGCTGGAGATGAAAGACGAGGGATGGATTCAGCTTTTGATCTTGGCCAAATCCATTTGGCATTGTTTAGGTTTTGTATTTAATACTTCGGTTCTACGTGATATCATCACTAACATGAATTGGCTCCGTGCTTTCTTTTTTTTTTCCCCACTTTAATAGCTTTGTAATCTGTACACAGAACCAGAATATTCACAGGTTTCCCGTGTTTACATGGAGGGTTGGCTACGGGCAGGTCGCTGGATAAATTCCACACAGGAATGAAAGTTTAACTCATGATGAGATGGAACTCGCTGGATGTTTTAAAAAGCCGGTCTCCATTCAAAATGCATACTGGCAATTTAAATCCCCAGCATTGGTGGTCAGTGGCAGGCTCTAATAACCACTACCCCCAGTATTGATGCTCAGTGGCAGGCTCAGGCTGAAATAAAGAAAGCCCCCTCCCCCCAGCATTGTTGGTCAGTGGCAGGCTATAATAATAACCACTACCCCCTGTATTGGTGCTCAGGCTTTGATAAGAGAGCCCCCTCCCCCCAGTATTGGTGCTCAGTGGCCGGCAGTAATAATACCACTACCCCCAGTATTGGTGCTCAGTGGCAGGCTCAAGCTGTGATGAGAGCCCCCCCCCCAGCATTGGTGGTCTTTGGCAGGCTTGAGCCCACTGAAATAAAGATTCTAGAGTCCCCTGGACCATGAACTGAGGTATTCTGAACTCACTTATACCCGACACAGAGTTTCTGGATCCTGCTGAAGATGCATGTTTTTGGAGCCCACTGGCTCAGAGATGAGGGTATTCAGTAGGATCCAGACACTCCCAAACTTTAGCTTAGGGTTTCTAGAGCCTCTTAGGAACATAAAGATTCTGGAACATAAAGATTCTGGAACCACCTGGAACCAGAGATGAGGTATTTTCACTTGGACCCAACATTGAGGGTTTCTGGATCCTACTGTAGATGTTCTGGAGCCCACTGGCCCAGAGATGAGTGTTTCTGGAGCCCACTGGCCCAGAGATTAGGGATTCTGGAGCCCACTGGCCCAGAGATGAGTGTTTCTGGAGCCCACTGGCTCCAGAGATAAGTGTTTCTGGAGCCCACTGGCTCCAGAGATGAGTGTTTCTGGAGCCCACTGGCCCAGAGATGGTGGTTTCTGGAGCTCCCTGAAGCTTGTACTTAACTGCTGGAGTCACTTTAGAGCTGGCAGACATAGAGAGCCCTTGATTAGGCCTTATAGGCAAAATAACTGCGTGTGGAGGCCATAAAACAGATATTAACAACCTCGTACTGTGTGAGTTCAGTTTAGTAGGTTACAGTAAATGAAGTCATTCCAGCCGCACACACGGAGACATCAGCTGTGACCGCAATCTGTGCAAACTGTGTAAGAACCAGTTCCGTTATGTTGGGTTTATTGCGGCCTCATTTAGGGCTTTATGTGTTTTCAGTAAATAAACTCCTTATCAGCGCAGATGAGATAGCCGATCCCTTCACTGAGCCAAACTGCTGCTTCCTAAAGATGATAAAATAGAAGAGGATCGGCCGCCACCAGCTGAAAGATCCATTGGTTGGGTTAGAAAAGTTTATGATACCCTGTACCTCAGCAAATCCTGAACTACCAAAATCCCCGGACACTCTGGAGCTGTAGATGAGTGCTAATATTAAACTTGCTTTACCTAACAACATCAATCAAAATGAATAGTAAAAAAAAAAAAAAAAGAACTACTATCTGTACATTTTTTGACCCCGATATACACGGCTGATATACCCTGAAAAGTGTGACAATATTTTGGGGTATATATATACACCGTCTCTAGAGACGCTCGATCGCTTGTATTAGCAGCTGTCCTTCATAAAAAAAAATTAAAAAAGAAAACATTTTTTTTAAGTCCCCGCCCCCCCCACATACACAGGCATATATGCGTCGGGTGCGCCTATGTGCGAAAACGACGATTGTGCCGCACATGTTACATATCGCCGCAAACGTCCATTAGAGGAAGCGAGGCGGCACCGGAGGGAGCGGAGCCGCATAAGCCGATGCCTCCTCTATAGCCCCGCCTCCTGTCACAGGTGGAGTGATACCAAAGGCGCCTTTGAGGAATCAATAGTGAAAGTGCGCTTCGCTCATTCTGGCCAGCGATTGGTTACCAAATTGCTCTTGGAAAGGTACGGCGGCCCCCTGATTGCCCTGATCACCATATTTGTTTACATGAATAAGTGCGGATTGTTATACATTTAAAAAAAAGACCTACCCCGAAAATAAGACCTAGTGTATTTTTTTGAGCCCAAAAAAATATAAGACAGTGTCTTATTTTCGGGGAAACACGGGTATACATACATACACACAGAATAAAGCAGTTTATTGTATATCTAGAATAACTAGTAATAAATATACAGAAATGAACCTTCGATATCATAGTTATAGGATAAGATATAATAGAGCTAATGGCCACAAAATTACAAATAAAATGGATTAAAACCACAAATTATGTGAAGAATAACCTATAAAGCATCTTTATTTTTCTTTACGAGGACTGTAAATGATGAAAAGCCCCCAACATATAGTAAGTCTGGCACTATAAAATAATGATGTCACATGTAAAGTAACAGATTACGATATATAAATTCCATACTAAGTGGCTGATGTGATGTAATGTAAAATATAAAAAATATCTAAAATTTAAAAACACATTTTAGAAAAAAAACAAAATAATTGAAATAAATGTAAAGAATTCTCATGGGGGCCATCGGTCTGCTGATGATGAACGATCTGACTGAGATAAAGCGGCGGGATTATGCCAACCTCAGGCTGCTACAACACAGCAGAAGAAACAGATCTGAAACATGAAGACGGTAATAATATAATATGTAACAATTCCGCTCACTTATAGTCAAAGTATCAATTAGAAAACAATGAACACAAGGAG
>NW_017307481.1:4229-4920 GCF_000935625.1 Nanorana parkeri | reverse complement strand
AAAGTGCTTTCCCCTCACTGTCAAGAGTTTTCTCCTCACTTCCCGTTGTAACTCCAAGACAGGAAGTGAAGGGAAATCTCGTCAATAGGACACAGACAGCAAAACACATGATAGGAGTTTTTTTTGTAACCATTCTCTATTCCTGGGATAGGCAACCTCGGCACTCCAGTTCCGGTGAAACTACAAATCCTTCACATCCTTCATCTGCCTTTGTGTCTCTTCATTCCAAAAACAGCTGGAGTGCCGAAGTTGCCTGCCCCTGCTCTAGTCTATCCAATGGGCAGAACACCCGGCACGCCCCCAGATGTGTATGGGAATCTCTGTGCTGGGCTTGCCAAGAGACGTGACCCTTGGCCCCCGTGACTCACTCCACTGAAAGGGCCCCTGTAAATCCCAGGCACGCCACATGCCGGGCCGCGCTCAGCCGCAGACATCTTTAGTATAAGTCAATAAGACTCAATTATTGGCGGGCTGCAGCCATAGCCGGCTCCCCCTTTAATGGAAAGCCTCGTCTGTAATCGGCTCCCATCTCAGTAATTCGGCCCTTTCGGCGTTTTAATAAATGTTATTGACGGCGGTGACAAAACACGGCTTGGACGTCCAACACGTGTGAGATCTGCGCGCGCCATTCATCAGCATTCATTCAAAATTGGCAGGGAGCACGCGGTAATCAGCAGATGGGGGAGGGGGG
>NW_017307481.1:1519-2475 GCF_000935625.1 Nanorana parkeri | reverse complement strand
GGCCTCTCTAGAGAATGCCATAATTCTTCCCAAAACAATACAAATGGGCTAAACGCAGGAAATGCAGCTTCATCACAAATCAGGTCCCAACTCCTCCCATGACGCACGGCGACATGTTTCAGCCCCTAGTTATAATAAACGTATAGAAATGGTGGAGTGCGTGACCTCAGCCATAAGGAAGAACTCCGCTCTCCAGGGAATCCAACAAGGAGGTCACCAAATGTAACACGTTCTACGTTTTACTTCCGTTCACAACAAACAGTCCAATTACCAGAAGGGGGCATGGGTGTGGAGGGAGGTGAGGGAAGGGGGCACCGGTGTAAGGGGTAGGTGAGGGAAGGGGGCATCAGTGTAAAGGGGAGGTGAAAGAAGGGGCACAAGTGTGAGGGGAGGTGAGAGAAGGAGGGCACAGGTGTGGAGGGAGGTGAGAGAAGGGGGCACAGGTGTGGAGGGAGGTGAGGGAAGGGGGGCCAAATTCAAACTCACTGGCAGTGTGACAACAATGATGCACTGCTCCTGAATTCAGAGCAGAGTTGTCACCCTCATGTGGGCGAGACCTGCTTGCACTGCAGTGGGAGGGGAAGATGTTGCAGGCGGTGTGGCTATCAGCATTGTCACTGCTGATTCACAAGCCTGAAGCTCATCAATCAACACCTAGTCCCGTCCACTGCTTTCTAGGTTAACAGATCTGCCTCTGTTACCGAAACCCTCCCACTGTGAGCTGCAGTGCCAGGGAGGGGGAGCGTGTGAGACACAAATGAGGGAGGATTTGGCTCAGTCGGGGGCAAAGTAAAGGAAGATTTTAGTTTTTTATGAGTCTTGTACATCACATAGTAACGGGATTTTGGGATTAAACTTCTATAAATAATCATTTTGAATACAAGACGTTACAGATAACCGCGGCAATTTTTATACGCAGGCGGAAGCGCAGCGTTCAGATTTAGTTTTTGCAGCAC
>NW_017307481.1:0-969 GCF_000935625.1 Nanorana parkeri | reverse complement strand
GTGTGTCTATGGGAATGTTGGACCATTTGTGAGGTCAGGTACTGATGTTGGGGGAGGGGCTCGCAGTCTCCGCTCTAATTCATCCCAAAGGTGTTCTATGGGGTTGAGGTCAGGACTCTGTGCGGCCAGTCACATTCCTCCCCCCCAAACTCCCCCTCCATGTCTTTATGGACCTTGCTTTGTGCACAGTCATGTTGGAACAGGAAGCGGCCGTCCCCAAACTCCTCCCACAAAGTTGGGAGCATGAAATTGTCCAAAATGTCTTGGTGTGCTGATGCCTTAAAGGAGAACTATGAAGGGGGAGGGGCTTTTCACTCACCTCATAGTTCTAGCCGACAATGAGACTGTCACAGGTCGGCTCAGTAGATCGGGAGGTGAGGGAACACATACCGGCGTTCGCTCACCTCTCGATCCTGTCACGGCTCTCTGCCATGACGGGGAGGGGCTGGATTCCCCGCTCCGATCTCCGATCCGCCAGCGCTGACTGGCGGAACGGACGGGGGAGGGTACAGCTGGCTCTGCCTCTAGATAGGCGGAGCCAGCTGTCACTCACGCAGCTGGGCGGATCCAGACATAATTGTTTATCTCTGAGGACTACAGAACAACTCCCCTCAACGTTACAGAGGTCGAGGCGTTCTGTAGTTCCTAATACACTTACCGTCCTAGGGTGACAACGCTACTCCTCCGTAGATACACTATAGTCAGTGTTGTCACCCTAGGACAGGAAGTGTGTTGCTGGCGGGACCAGTGAGTAAAAACAAAGGGGGGGGGAGTCTAAAATATAAAAACGAATGCAGCCGCCACATCAAAGGAAACCTGCAATATATATGACATGTTTCTTCTTTAGTTTAGATACGCTGTAATCTCAAGGCATCAACCAATCCTTGTTCCTAGAGTGGCCTAGAGAGAGAGCAGCAGTGACCAATCCTCATTACAGGAGGGGGCGGAGACAAGACCAGTCACCCTGCA
>NW_017307480.1:519616-529933 GCF_000935625.1 Nanorana parkeri | reverse complement strand
GGGACAGATAGAGCTTTCTTTTGGAGGTATATAATCACTATATATGTGTGTGTGTGTGTGTATATAATTTATATTGGTGCCAATACTGAGTATTTGGGCGAGTGTGACATGCAGCATTTTTTTTTCCTGCATTGGAACGGACCGGTGTGAACAGAGCCCAAAACTCACATACAAATGCATTGGGATGCATTTTTGGTGCGGAAGAAAAATGTAATGAACCGCAGCTGATCCGGACATGATTTGAATAGGCCCCGATACCGGAACTTCCGGTCAGAGGGAGGTCTCTCTCTGATTGGCAGTGCCAAGGTAGTATGGAACCGGCTTCCTTTCCAATCGGGAAGCCAGGCAGTGAGCTATGGCCTGTCTCCTGGCTTAACTTGTTGCTAGGTAGCCTGGCTTCCTAACCAATCGGGCAACTAAGCAGCATGTAATGGCCCGCCTCCCGGCTTTCTGATTGGTCTGAAAGCCAAGCTGCCTAGTAACAAGTGAAGCCGGCTTCCTAGCCAATCAGGAAGCCGGGAGACAGGTCATGATGTGCTGCCCAGCTTCCTGATTGGCTAGGAAGTACAGAAAAGTAATGGTCGTGTTTTTACCCTAATGCAGAGAATGTATTAAGGTAAAAGAATGACCACCCTTTAATGCTACTGTAACATTAGACCCTATGCCCAGTTTAGAAAAGCTCTCCTGCTCTGCCTTCCTCAGAGATAAAGTAAGTCCCGCTCTCTGTGTTTCTTGCATCAAACTTTACCGTCTGTGGTCTCTTATAGTGTAACACAATGTATACTGAATGAGGTTTTTCCACCAATGGATGTTTTCTTCCCCGATGGCACATTGGGCATATTCCAAGATGACAATGCCAGGATTCATGGGGCTCAGATTGTGAAAGAGTGGTTCATGGAGCACGAGACATCATTGTCAGACATGGATTGGCCACCACAGAGTCCAGACCTGAACCCCATTGAGAGTCTCTGGGTTTTGCTGGAGAAGACTTTACACCCCGACTCTCCCATCATCACTACAAGATCTTGGTGATAAATGAATGCAACTCTGGACGGAAATAAATGTTGTGACATTGTATAAGCTTATTGAAAGATGCCACGGAAAATGCGTGCCGTAATCAAAGCTAAAGACGTTTCAACGCAATATTACAGTGTTTTGACTTTTTTTTTTTTTGGCCAGGCCATGTACATCACCCAGCAACATATTTATTTACATTTTTACCTGAGCGCTTAGTCATTAGTCGGCTTCTCTTTTTCATTTTCAAATCATAACTGCGCAAACTGAAAAGAGAAGCTGATTGGTTGCCATACGCAACTGCTCCCAGTTTTTTTCTGCTACAGTTTTGATAAATTCCCCCCATCGTGTTTCCAAGCCGCTTGACGTTTCTCAGCTCTGCTTCCTGAACTTCCTGTCCAGTACAAGATCACAAGGGACAGAGCCATCTCCAGCCACTGTTCATCCAGTAGCTTGGGGAATGGAGGAAGCAGGAGGAGGGGAGCAATGAATTGGCTTGCACTGCTGTGTCTGTAGACACGGCTTAGTCCACACACAAAAGTGGCTCCATAGGACACTGCAAGGGAAAGGAGCCACCCTAAAACAGGATATCGAGGCCAGTGGTAAAGGGGGCCAGCTGATTCTGCAGCAAGTTAAAACATCAAGGAGCATCATTCATTGTAAGTGATTTTCCTCAGCATTTGAAGCAGTCTAAAAACCTTTTGGCTTTAGTCATCACTTAATAACATGACATCTACAATGATAATTTAATGGACGTGTTCCTTTTAATTGACTGTTTATCCTTCTTGCCTGACTTGAGTCCAGACTAGGAACAATGTACATGGCAGACGTCAATGATGCACAGGGTTCTGTATGCGAGTGATCTGGGTGATGGTATAAAGTGGTAAGTCGTTGGAAACACATCCTCATTCCTTTAGGGTGGTGGCACCGCTCTGTGGATGAAGGTTGTGTTCTCATGGTATTGACTGGGACCAGTTTGACTAGTTTCCCACACGTGACTTTCATTCTGGCTATAATAACAGGGATACCTCTGTCGTATCACAAAAATGACTACTGCAGATATTTCTGGAGAAATGACCAGGATGTGGACTAAGAAACCTGTCCTGCAACATTGAAACACTTTGCAATGATCCTCGCCTGGAAAGCAGCTGAATGAGGAGGATATCTAACTACATGAGAAATGTAATCCTCATCCGGGACCCAGCTAAACCCGGATCAGCCCATTCTGAATGCAACCTGACCAGACTTTATAAACCCCGTCCATTGAAAATGCAGATTGCCCACAGAAAGTGTGGAATGGAGATCTAGGAAAGAGCTGTTACACTAGACTGCATGTGACCATCTATAGCAGACCCTCCAAGCCAGGGGTGGCTCTTCAGCTGTTGTGGAAGTACAAGTCCCACGAGGCATTGCAGGGAAGACTCCCAGAGACAAAGGCGTGTTGGGATTTGTAGTTATAGTACAGCTGGAGGGCCGGAGTTACCTTCTCCTGGTCCAGGCTTCATATCATTCTTATGGTCTGAAGACTTTAAAAATGTATGTTGGGTCCAGTCCACAGTTTTGCAAAAGCTAAAAATCCTCTATTTCTAAATTTAAATTTCCATAATTTCTGCTAGGAAGCAATGCATGATGGGAGATGTAGTCTTGAGAAATGAAGATTGCATCACAACAAGCAGCAGGGAAAGAGATGCAAAGCACACTGGGAATCCAGGAAGTGATGGGCAGACGGAAGGCTGCGCTCACTACATAAAAGGGATTTTTTTCATGTCCGCTTTGATTGTATTGACATCTCTACTATGTATTCCTATTACAATGCTGATGTCATGACAGGAGAGGAGGATATGTTGGGACTTGGTGTGAACGGGCCCTAAAAGTACACTGTGTATAGTATGCCCTGTCCGTCTTCCCTGCTGCTGCTCCACCCCAACACATGCTGGCAGTTCCCAGCTGTAAAACTGACAGCCGGAGTTGCTGCGTAAATGCATCAGACGTAGAAGCTGCTGCTGTCACAACATCTGAGAAGAACTCGGGATAGTTATTCATAACCCTGGCAATGGGGCTACCACAGCTCTGCAAGGGTTAAGTGCTCCTTTTTCGTCTAGGGATAAAAATAAAAGTTATACTCGCATGAACCTCGCAGCCGGCTTGCTCTTAGACCGGCACCTGGAGTCTTTCTCTCCCTCCACTTTAGTGGTCTAAGGATCTTTGAGCCATTATTTCCAATACAGTGTATAGGACGTGAGGACGCCGAGGAGGAAACGGGCTGCAGTGACCAATCTCAGAGCCGGCCAGTCCTGAAGTTCAGGTGAGTATAACTTATTGCACATATTAAAAGGCGGGTGAAGGAAGAAATGTATGGCTGTGTCACAAGGCCAGCGTCACATAAGCCCGCAGACAGGTCCTCTTTCGTCACGTTCACACCAAGAATCATTACGTTGTGTAGCGCTGAGGAACTGATCTATTGCGACAATTAGTATTGGGTGTAATGAGCCAATGGCTGGCACCGTAGGTCCCAGAGCTAGAGATTGAGATCTACAGAGATATTAAGGGAATCGGTCAACGTTCTCTGGTCGTATTGTGTTCTTCTCTAGTATTTTTCAGATCATGTGATATGTCGCTGTTCAAGCCACATACTGTAGAGGGGAACTTACCTAAGCAAACTGAAGAGAGAAGCTGATTGGATGCCCTGGGCAACTGCTCCAGATGTTGTCTGCTCCAGTTTTGATGAATTCCCCCCATTGTGTTTTAATGAATCCGCTGAAATGCCTTTTATTTGACTTTTATTGCTATTTGTGTGTTTTATATATTTATTTTTGTTTATCCTTCCGTAGTCTGTCCGGGCCCTCATATCTGACTTCATGGACTTAGACGCCCCCATGTATAAAGCGGTTCATATATTCTTCACAGACAGTAAGTACTGGCATGGGCTTCTGAGGCTCGCTTAATGGCTTATTAAAGCTGAACTCCATGAATGGGAGTTGTTGACCTGTCAAAGGATCTGTGTTTCTGTCCATGCAGTCCTGAGATTTAGGCCCGGTTCACACCTGGGCGTGTTGTAGCACGTTCCTACGCTCTGCAAAACGCTCAAACACCGAAATCCCATTATTTCCTATGGGTATGGTTCACACCTGGGCGTATTACAGGCCGTATGAAGGCGCTACAAAACGCCCTGCGGCCAAAGAAGTACAGGAGCTTCTTTGGGGGGGGAGAATTTGCCGCCCGTATCCATTGGGATAAAGCCAGGTAGCCCTCGGAAATGCGCGTTTGTCTGGGGTACATTCATTTGTATGTGAATTTCTTGCCTGGGGTACAGCTTTTAACCTGCAGTAATGGGTCACTAATCATTCATAGGTTCCTTCCAGTAAAGGTATCTACTGTATACACTGAGTGGCCAGATTATTATGAGCACCCCATCAGTACTTAGTTGGGCCGCCTCGTGACTCCACGAGATGGTGAAAGGTGATGCGAGGAATCTGACACTGCACTGTTGCCCTTCCCCTTGCCACTCTCCATTCTGCCCTAACATTGACTAGTCGCTGACGGCCACAATTCGCACGTTCAGACCCAGATTTTCGGCTGACAGTCCGGTCTTCAAACAATTTAACAATGAGCCCCTCTTGAACATTTAACGAATTCTGCTGTTTTGCTGATACTCGCTCCATGGCTCAGAGCGCCAACAATCATCCCACGTTCAAAGGCTGTTAAATCGCGTTGTTTCCCCGTATCTTCAGAAACAAATCACTTCTACTGTCGTGGTAACCAACCTGCTTCCCTATTTATAATGGTCTGGCCCTCTAGCAACTTCAGCGCCAAATTATAGCTAATTTGCCTACAAACGTCAGGTGGTCATTATAATCTGGCCACTCAGTGTATATAATAATCTGGCCACTCAGTGTATATAATAATCTGGCCACTCAGTGTATACTTCATGATATCACCGTCCTGTCCTCCTGAGGCTGGAAGGTCTCTGAGTCTGATATCTCATAAGGGGAAAAGTGAAAGAAGGAAATAATCTCTCTTAGGTCAGTCTGCTGCCACTCGGCTGTAGCCGTTCCGGAATACACTCCACATGGAGAGTGCGGGAAATGTCTTGACTATACCGTGGTACTTGGAAGATTTGGTGTCCAAGTATATAAAGATAAATGAGGTTTGCAGAGTTTAAGCAATGTGTGTGTTTGTCTTCCACAGCTTGCCCCGAGGCATTGTTCAATGAGCTGGGTAGATCCAGGGTCCCCAAAAAGATCAAAACAATAAAAGAAATCAACTTGGCCTTCCTACCATATGAGTCCCAGGTGAGTTTTATGTTTATTTTGTGCTTTTTGGTAATGAATGTGTTTTAATCTGACGGGAGCTGAGTGTCCAGGAAAGCTGATCATGGGCAGCCAGGTGTATTCAGAACAGCAGGCAGTAAGACATCCACTCCGAGCATCAGAGCCTATTATAATCTTCCACTGGACTTGTATGGCATGCTAAAGTGGAGCCAGCGTTCTTTTTCCCGTTGGTGAGGAGTCACTCTGCTTGCCTTTTTTACCAGCATGCTGTGTCGCTCTACCTACTCAAGCTGTTGTAAACAGCCGAGATGAAGGGAGACACTTCCCAACCCCTGAAACATGTTGGCATTTATTTTATCCTTATTCAGTAAAGTGGAATTTTTATACCTGAAATTTCTCCCAACATTTATTTTTGGTGCTTTTCTAGCACTGTCATGCAATGTGATTACTTTCTCTCCCGTTCATTGAAGGACACAGGGAACAGATCGGAGATCATGTACTGTAGGGTAATATCGCCACCTGCAGGAGAAGGACGCTAGGCACAAAACTAAAGACCAATTACAGCCTAGGGGCGGCCCCTGCCGGTGGCCAAAACCCCCTAACCTGCTGACAAGTCTCCAGTTTTTTGCCTAGCGTCAGGAGTAAGGAGCTAACAATTCTTTTATTTGCCGGGGACATGGATTGTGGGGACAAACTGACCGCAGTACCCTGTGAGGGCAGCGGCCTCTCTTCAGGGACCTCTCCCGCATCCCCCTTTGCGCAGCCTGGGCTTCTGCGCCCCTCTCCCTTGGTGCCTGCGGGGTCTTTGGGGGGGTCCGCTGGCACTATGTTGTCCTTGGAGGCTTTTTCCTCCACCATGGACAGTTTTGTGTCCCGTATGGAGCGCGCACTGACGCAGCGCCCTCCACGGAAGCGCGCTTTGCCGGTTCCTATGGTCCTTTCTGGGGATTCTGAGGAAGAGGGGGAAATTTTTGCGGCGACCGCACAGCCCGACCTGGGGGACTCCTCCCTGGCGGAGTCTGGTAGTGACGACGAGTCAGGGACCGCCCTTATGGTCCAGGAGCGCGAATTGCTCGCTGCCTTGGTTCGCGCTGTGCGGGAAACGCTTAAAATTGAGGAGACACCGAGCTCTTCGGCGCTCCCGCCGGTTCCTTTTCGGACGCACAGGAGTAGGCGTTCTACTAAGGTTTTCCCTTACGTTCCTTTTTTTGATGACTTTGTCTGCAAGGAGTGGAAGCGCCCGAGCAAGTCGTTTTCCGTTCCCAAACGCTTCTCGGTACGTTATCCCTTTTTGAGGAGTCCTTCCTGTCTAAGTGGTCTACTCCCCCCGCGGTGGATCCGCCGGTTTCCCGCCTGAACAAGGCTACGGTCATCCTGGTGGAAAATTCGCCTTCCTTTCGGGATCCCACGGATAGGAAGGCGGAGGCGGTGGCGCGTACTATGTACTCAGTTTCCGGGGCTCTGTTGCGCCCCGTGTTGGCTTCGGCCCTGGTCTCCCAGACCTTGACGGAGTGGATGAAGATGCTGCGTCAGGGTCTTGCAGAGGAAAACGTGTCTCCTGCTTATGTCGACCTAACGGAACAGGTGGTGCAGGGTCTGCAATACCTGTGTAATTCGGCCTTAGATGCGGCACCGTTAGTTTCCAAACTGTCTGTGTCGGCGGTGACCCTTCGGCGCCTCCTCTGGCTTAAATGCTGGTCGGCTGACCAGGCTTCCAAGAAGGCTCTGACGGAGCTCCCCTTTACGGGGGAGCGTCTGTTTGGGACTACCTTGGATGAAATCATTAAGGATCTGAAGGGCGGTAAGAGTACCTTCCTGCCTCAGTCAAAAAAGCCTAGGGAACAGCGGCGGAAGCCTGGTCCTTCCTTTTCTCACAAGCGGCTTTTTCGGCCGCCTCCGCCCTCTGTTGTTGAGGGATCGTGGTCTCTCGGGTGCGGTTATCTCTACGATGTTGCGGGCTCGCAAGCCTGTGTCACGACGGATTTACCATCGAACGTGGAAGGCTTATTTTGCCTAGTGTGAGTCGGTGGGATTTCCGCCTCGTTTCTTTTCCGTTGCCAGGATCCTCGCCTTTTTACAGCGGGGTGTGGATCAGGGTTTGGCCTTGAGTACGATCAAGG
The DNA here is from genome assembly GCF_000935625.1 of Nanorana parkeri. NCBI lineage: Eukaryota > Metazoa > Chordata > Amphibia > Anura > Dicroglossidae > Nanorana > Nanorana parkeri. The sequence goes on along the minus strand of NW_017307480.1, from coordinate 522,528 downwards.
GCCAGATTTCGGCCTTGGCGGTCGTTTTTCAACGGCCGATAGCTTCCAACGCCTTCATTTGCACTTTTGTGCGGGGGTTACACGTATCGTTCCCCCTGTTCGCTCCCCGTTGCCGCCGTGGGATTTGAATCTGGTACTCTGTGTTGCAGGAATCTCCATTTGAACCTCTGCGTGACATTCCAATTCTGACTCTATCTCAAAAAGTAGCCTTTTTGGTGGCGGTCACCTCGATCCGCAGGGTTTCGGAATTGCCGGCCCTCTCTTGCTCCTCCCCGTTGCTGGTCCGGCTTCGGGACAAGGTAGTTCTACGGCCTCGGCCGTCTTTCCTGCCGAAGGTAGTTTCGGCTTTCCATCTCAATGAGGACATTGTCCTGCCTTCCTTGTGTCCGAAGCCCGTCCACAGGAAGGAGAAGGCGCTGCACTGTCTGGACGTGGTCCGCGCCATCCGTGTTTATCTGAGTGCTACGGCTGCGTTTCGGGAATCGGATTCCCTGTTTGTCGTTGCAGATGGCCCTCGGAAGGGCCGGGCTGCCTCGTCGGCCACCATCTCTCGATGGATTCGCGACACGGTCTCTCAGGCGTATGCTATTAAGGGGCGTGAGCCTCCTTTTTCTGTTACGGCCCATTCTGCAGGGGCCGCCCCTAGGCTGTAATTGGTCTTTAGTTTTGTGCCTAGCGTCCTTCTCCTGCAGGTGGCGATATTACCCTACAGTACATGATCTCCGATCTGTTCCCTGTGTCCTTCAATGAACGGAGAGAAAAGGATTTTACGGTGAGTACCAAAATCCTATTTTTTTTAGTAGTTGTGTAACACCTAACAACAGAACAACACTGCACACAGCTGCTAGCCGTTGGCCCAGACTAAAGGTGGCCATACACTGTACAACCATCGCAAGACCTTAGTCTTGCGATGGTTGTAAAGTGATTAAAAAAACTTACGATCTGCCCATCTTGGACAGGCAGATCGCACTCTCGATCATCGCAAGCCCGCCCCCCTGAGGGGCGGGCTTCCGATGACTGCAATGCTGAACGGGCAGCGTGCGCACACCGGCCCGTTCGGCATTTGTCTCCCGAGCACCGTTCTAACCAGCCGAAAATCGTACGATTCTCGGCTGGTTTTCTAACATGCTCCTTAGACAAAAGACGTGCGACCGTACAGTAAGAAACGGTCGCACGTCTTCGTTCACACTGATTCTTGTACGATCGCGGGATTTCCCGCGATTCTCGTACGAGAATCGTGCAGTGTATGGGCACCTTGACACTGACCTGGTCTCCACTAATCATAAGGGAACCAATCAGAGTGATTCCCAATTATGTGATCACTAGCTGTGATTCTGAGGCTGGAGGGTTTCTTTCACGTACAACCTTCAGCCTAGAGGTGCCACCGAAGCCTGAAGACGGTATTGTGCCTCTCTTTCATACTGTTATTGTCAAATATAATACAGTATTAGTAAAACAAATATTGAATTTATTTATAAGTGTATGTAGTGTGTGTTTGTGCATATATGTATGTGTGTATATATACACTATATTGCCAAAAGTATTGGGACACCCCTCCAAATCATTCGATAACATTTTTATTTTACATTTCGGTAATTTTTCCTTAATATAGTAAAAAATAAAAAAAAACCTTCCCAGTGGTGAATAAATACCGTCAAAGGAAAACTCTATCTGTCACTAAAAAATGGTATCAAATTAATTTCAGCACAGCGTTGCATGACGGAATAAACGTCAGTCAAAGTACCGCAGCGCTGAATACTGAAAAATGGCCGGGATGGGAAGGGGCTGTAACACGCGGATGTCAACTAGTTAAGCAAGTTGGCTGCAAATGTAGCTGATTTCAAGTATTCATACAATGTAATAAAACACACTATATTGCCAAAAGTATTGGGACACCCCTCCCCCTCCAAATCATGTGATTCAGGTGTTCCAATTACATGCATACACACATACATGCATACACACATACATGCATACACACATACATGCATACACACATACATGCATACACACACATACATGCATACACACACATACATGCATACACACACATACATGCATACACTCACATACATGCATACACACACATACATGCATACACACACATACATGCATACACACACATACATGCATACACACACATACATGCATACACACACATACATACATACACATACATACACATACATACATACATATATATATATATATATATACACACACACACACATACTGACACTGCTAAATTCAGCCCAATTGACCTGCAGAAAACATGAAAGCGTCTTCTAGATCTGGACACTAGACTTCGCCTTGGCACCGAATATGGGGATCACTTAGAACCATGAAAGGCAATATTTACTATGGATTATGGGACTTTACACATTCGTCTGTTGGAATTATTTGGTAAAATGAAGAGTAGAGTAAGGCCCCTAGCAATCAGAATCCAGTGTTTTAGCTTTTAGTAAAGTTAATTCTGATTGGTTTCTATGGGTTGATCTGCTTTGCACTGTGCCGTGTTTATTGAAAAAGCTGCATGAGTCTTTTAATTGTTTTCAGCCGCCTTTGTCGCCATCCCCTATGTATAGTAATGTGGGGCTTCTGTCGTTCCTTGCTTATATAGGTCTTCAGCTTAGATGCACAGGACTCCTTTCACACTCTCTTCAGCAAGATGGAGAAGGAAGTTCGGGAGAAGTGCCTGGAGTCCCTGGCAGAACAGATTGCCACCTTATGTGAGACCCTGAAGGAGTACCCATCAGTCCGATACCGCAAGTAAGCACCCGCAACTCTCTGTTTTAATGGAAGTGGAGGTTGGAAGTCCCAATTCAATTAAAATTGTGAACGGGTCTCTATGGAAGACATGAGGGTACCCCTTCTAATTGGTGTGCATGTTGGTGCACGGAGTGGATGCAAAT